>NC_134834.1:107521667-107756672 GCF_004210375.1 Tachypleus tridentatus
CATTAGGAACTGGTGATTGGTAAAATGCACTAAACTTGTCATTAGGAACTGGTGATTGGTAAAATATAATAAATTTGTCATTAGGAACTGGTGATTGGTAAAATGCATATTAAATTTGTCATTAGGAACTGGTGATTGGTAAAATGCACTAAACTTGTCATTAGGAACTGGTGATTGGTAAAATATAATAAATTTGTCATTAGGAACTGGTGATTGGTAAAATGCACTAAACTTGTCATTAGGAACTGGTGATTGGTAAAATATAATAAATTTGTCATTAGGAACTGGTGATTGGTAAAATGCACTAAACTTGTCATTAGGAACTGGTGATTGGTAAAATATAATAAACTTGTCATTAGGAACTGGTGATTGGTAAAATGCACTAAACTTGTCATTAGGAACTGGTGATTGGTAAAATATAATAAATTTGTCATTAAACTTGTCATTAGGAACTGGTGATTGGTAAAATATACTAAACTTGTCATTAGGAACTGGTGATTGGTAAAATGCACTAAACTTGTCATAAGGAACTGGTGATTGGTAAAATATAATAAATTTGTCATTAGGAACTGGTGATTGGTAAAATACACTAAACTTGTCATTAGGAACTGGTGATTGGTAAAATATATTAAATTTGTCATTAGGAACTGGTGATTGGTAAAATATAATAAATTTGTCATTAGGAACTGGTGATTGGTAAAATGCACTAAACTTGTCATTAGGAACTGGTGATTGGTAAAATGCACTAAACTTGTCATTAGGAACTGGTGATTGGTAAAATGCACTAAACTTGTCATTAGGAACTGGTGATTGGTAAAATGCACTAAACTTGTCATTAGGAACTGGTGATTGGTAAAATATACTAAATTTGTCATTAGGAACTGGTGATTGGTAAAATGCACTAAACTTGTCATTAGGAACTGGTGATTGGTAAAATATACTAAACTTGTCATTAGGAACTGGTGATTGGTAAAATATAATAAATTTGTCATTAGGAACTGGTGATTGGTAAAATGCACTAAACTTGTCATTAGGAACTGGTGATTGGTAAAATATAATAAATTTGTCATTAGGAACTGGTGATTGGTAAAATGCACTAAACTTGTCATTAGGAACTGGTGATTGGTAAAATATAATAAATTTGTCATTAGGAACTGGTGATTGGTAAAATGCACTAAACTTGTCATTAGGAACTGGTGATTGGTAAAATATAATAAATTTGTCATTAGGAACTGGTGATTGGTAAAATGCACTAAACTTGTCATTAGGAACTGGTGATTGGTAAAATATAATAAATTTGTCATTAGGAACTGGTGATTGGTAAAATGCACTAAACTTGTCATTAGGAACTGGTGATTGGTAAAATATAATAAATTTGTCATTAGGAACTGGTGATTGGTAAAATGCACTAAACTTGTCATTAGGAACTGGTGATTGGTAAAATATAATAAATTTGTCATTAGGAACTGGTGATTGGTAAAATGCACTAAACTTGTCATTAGGAACTGGTGATTGGTAAAATATAATAAATTTGTCATTAGGAACTGGTGATTGGTAAAATGCACTAAACTTGTCATTAGGAACTGGTGATTGGTAAAATATAATAAATTTGTCATTAGGAACTGGTGATTGGTAAAATGCACTAAACTTGTCATTAGGAACTGGTGATTGGTAAAATATAATAAATTTGTCATTAGGAACTGGTGATTGGTAAAATGCACTAAACTTGTCATTAGGAACTGGTGATTGGTAAAATATAATAAATTTGTCATTAGGAACTGGTGATTGGTAAAATGCACTAAACTTGTCATTAGGAACTGGTGATTGGTAAAATATAATAAATTTGTCATTAGGAACTGGTGATTGGTAAAATGCACTAAACTTGTCATTAGGAACTGATTGATTGGTAAAATATAAATAAATTTGTCATTAGGAACTGGTGATTGGTAAAATGCACTAAACTTGTCATTAGGAACTGGTGATTGGTAAAATATAATAAATTTGTCATTAGGAACTGGTGATTGGTAAAATGCACTAAACTTGTCATTAGGAACTGGTGATTGGTAAAATATAATAAATTTGTCATTAGGAACTGGTGATTGGTAAAATGCACTAAACTTGTCATTAGGAACTGGTGATTGGTAAAATATAATAAATTTGTCATTAGGAACTGGTGATTGGTAAAATGCACTAAACTTGTCATTAGGAACTGGTGATTGGTAAAATATAATAAATTTGTCATTAGGAACTGGTGATTGGTAAAATGCACTAAACTTGTCATTAGGAACTGGTGATTGGTAAAATATAATAAATTTGTCATTAGGAACTGGTGATTGGTAAAATGCACTAAACTTGTCATTAGGAACTGGTGATTGGTAAAATATAATAAATTTGTCATTAGGAACTGGTGATTGGTAAAATGCACTAAACTTGTCATTAGGAACTGGTGATTGGTAAAATATAATAAATTTGTCATTAGGAACTGGTGATTGGTAAAATGCACTAAACTTGTCATTAGGAACTGGTGATTGGTAAAATATAATAAATTTGTCATTAGGAACTGGTGATTGGTAAAATGCACTAAACTTGTCATTAGGAACTGGTGATTGGTAAAATATAATAAATTTGTCATTAGGAACTGGTGATTGGTAAAACTTGTCATTAGGAACTGGTGATTGGTAAAATGCACTAAACTTGTCATTAGGAACTGGTGATTGGTAAAATATAATAAATTTGTCATTAGGAACTGGTGATTGGTAAAATGCACTAAACTTGTCATTAGGAACTGGTGATTGGTAAAATATAATAAATTTGTCATTAGGAACTGGTGATTGGTAAAATGCACTAAACTTGTCATTAGGAACTGGTGATTGGTAAAATATAATAAATTTGTCATTAGGAACTGGTGATTGGTAAAATGCACTAAACTTGTCATTAGGAACTGGTGATTGGTAAAATATATTAAATTTGTCATTAGGAACTGGTGATTGGTAAAATGCACTAAACTTGTCATTAGGAACTGGTGATTGGTAAAATATAATAAATTTGTCATTAGGAACTGGTGATTGGTAAAATGCACTAAACTTGTCATTAGGAACTGGTGATTGGTAAAATATAATAAATTTGTCATTAGGAACTGGTGATTGGTAAAATGCACTAAACTTGTCATTAGGAACTGGTGATTGGTAAAATATAATAAATTTGTCATTAGGAACTGGTGATTGGTAAAATGCACTAAACTTGTCATTAGGAACTGGTGATTGGTAAAATATAATAAATTTGTCATTAGGAACTGGTGATTGGTAAAATGCACTAAACTTGTCATTAGGAACTGGTGATTGGTAAAATATAATAAATTTGTCATTAGGAACTGGTGATTGGTAAAATGCACTAAACTTGTCATTAGGAACTGGTGATTGGTAAAATATAATAAATTTGTCATTAGGAACTGGTGATTGGTAAAATGCACTAAACTTGTCATTAGGAACTGGTGATTGGTAAAATATAATTAAATTTGTCATTAGGAACTGGTGATTGGTAAAATGCACTAAACTTGTCATTAGGAACTGGTGATTGGTAAAATATAATAAATTTGTCATTAGGAACTGGTGATTGGTAAAATGCACTAAACTTGTCATTAGGAACTGGTGATTGGTAAAATATAATAAATTTGTCATTAGGAACTGGTGATTGGTAAAATGCACTAAACTTGTCATTAGGAACTGGTGATTGGTAAAATATAATAAATTTGTCATTAGGAACTGGTGATTGGTAAAATGCACTAAACTTGTCATTAGGAACTGGTGATTGGTAAAATATAATAAATTTGTCATTAGGAACTGGTGATTGGTAAAATGCACTAAACTTGTCATTAGGAACTGATGATTGGTAAAATATATTAAATTTGTCATTAGGAACTGGTGATTGGTAAAATGCACTAAACTTGTCATTAGGAACTGGTGATTGGTAAAATATAATAAATTTGTCATTAGGAACTGGTGATTGGTAAAATGCACTAAACTTGTCATTAGGAACTGGTGATTGGTAAAATATAATAAATTTGTCATTAGGAACTGGTGATTGGTAAAATGCACTAAACTTGTCATTAGGAACTGGTGATTGGTAAAATATAATAAATTTGTCATTAGGAACTGGTGATTGGTAAAATGCACTAAACTTGTCATTAGGAACTGGTGATTGGTAAAATATAATAAATTTGTCATTAGGAACTGGTGATTGGTAAAATGCACTAAACTTGTCATTAGGAACTGGTGATTGGTAAAATATACTAAATTTGTCATTAGGAACTGGTGATTGGTAAAATATACTAAACTTGTCATTAGGAACTGGTGATTGGTAAAATGCACTAAACTTGTCATTAGGAACTGGTGATTGGTAAAATATAATAAATTTGTCATTAGGAACTGGTGATTGGTATAAATTTGTCATTAGGAACACTAAACTTGTCATTAGGAACTGGTGATTGGTAAAATATAATAAATTTGTCATTAGGAACTGGTGATTGGTAAAATGCACTAAACTTGTCATTAGGAACTGGTGATTGGTAAAATATAATAAATTTGTCATTAGGAACTGGTGATTGGTAAAATGCACTAAACTTGTCATTAGGAACTGGTGATTGGTAAAATATAATAAATTTGTCATTAGGAACTGGTGATTGGTAAAATGCACTAAACTTGTCATTAGGAACTGGTGATTGGTAAAATATAATAAATTTGTCATTAGGAACTGGTGATTGGTAAAATGCACTAAACTTGTCATTAGGAACTGGTGATTGGTAAAATATAATAAATTTGTCATTAGGAACTGGTGATTGGTAAAATGCACTAAACTTGTCATTAGGAACTGGTGATTGGTAAAATATAATAAATTTGTCATTAGGAACTGGTGATTGGTAAAATGCACTAAACTTGTCATTAGGAACTGGTGATTGGTAAAATATAATAAATTTGTCATTAGGAACTGGTGATTGGTAAAATGCACTAAACTTGTCATTAGGAACTGGTGATTGGTAAAATATAATAAATTTGTCATTAGGAACTGGTGATTGGTAAAATACACTAAACTTGTCATTAGGAACTGGTGATTGGTAAAATATAATAAATTTGTCATTAGGAACTGGTGATTGGTAAAATGCACTAAACTTGTCATTAGGAACTGGTGATTGGTAAAATATAATAAATTTGTCATTAGGAACTGGTGATTGGTAAAATGCACTAAACTTGTCATTAGGAACTGGTGATTGGTAAAATATAATAAATTTGTCATTAGGAACTGGTGATTGGTAAAATGCACTAAACTTGTCATTAGGAACTGGTGATTGGTAAAATATAATAAATTTGTCATTAGGAACTGGTGATTGGTAAAATGCACTAAACTTGTCATTAGGAACTGGTGATTGGTAAAATATAATAAATTTGTCATTAGGAACTGGTGATTGGTAAAATGCACTAAACTTGTCATTAGGAACTGGTGATTGGTAAAATATAATAAATTTGTCATTAGGAACTGGTGATTGGTAAAATGCACTAAACTTGTCATTAGGAACTGATTGATTGGTAAAATGTGATTGGTAAAATGCACACTTGTCATTAGGAACTGGTGATTGGTAAAATATAATAAATTTGTCATTAGGAACTGGTGATTGGTAAAATGCACTAAACTTGTCATTAGGAACTGGTGATTGGTAAAATATAATAAATTTGTCATTAGGAACTGGTGATTGGTAAAATGCACTAAACTTGTCATTAGGAACTGGTGATTGGTAAAATATAATAAATTTGTCATTAGGAACTGGTGATTGGTAAAATGCACTAAACTTGTCATTAGGAACTGGTGATTGGTAAAATATAATAAATTTGTCATTAGGAACTGGTGATTGGTAAAATGCACTAAACTTGTCATTAGGAACTGATGATTGGTAAAATATATTAAAGTTGTCATAAGGAACTGGTGATTGGTAAAATATATTAAATTTGTCATTAGGAACTGGTGATTGGTAAAATATATTAAATTTGTCATTAGGAACTGGTGATTGGTAAAATATATTAAACTTATCATTAGGAACTGGTGATTGGTAAAATGCACTAAACTTGTCATTAGGAACTGGTGATTGGTAAAATATAATAAATTTGTTATTAGGAACTGGTGATTGGTAAAATGCACTAAACTTGTCATTAGGAACTGGTGATTGGTAAAATATAATAAATTTGTCATTAGGAACTGGTGATTGGTAAAATGCACTAAACTTGTCATTAGGAACTGGTGATTGGTAAAATATAATAAATTTGTCATTAGGAACTGGTGATTGGTAAAATGCACTAAACTTGTCATTAGGAACTGATGATTGGTAAAATATATTAAAGTTGTCATAAGGAACTGGTGATTGGTAAAATACACTAAACTTGTCATTAGGAACTGGTGATTGGTAAAATATAATAAATTTGTCATTAGGAACTGGTGATTGGTAAAATGCACTAAACTTGTCATTAGGAACTGGTGATTGGTAAAATATAATAAATTTGTCATTAGGAACTGGTGATTGGTAAAATGCACTAAACTTGTCATTAGGAACTGGTGATTGGTAAAATATAATAAATTTGTCATTAGGAACTGGTGATTGGTAAAATGCACTAAACTTGTCATTAGGAACTGATGATTGGTAAAATATATTAAAGTTGTCATAAGGAACTGGTGATTGGTAAAATATATTAAATTTGTCATTAGGAAATGGTGATTGGTAAAATATATTAAATTTGTCATTAGGAACTGGTGATTGGTAAAATATATTAAACTTATCATTAGGAACTGGTGATTGGTAAAATGCACTAAACTTGTCATTAGGAACTGGTGATTGGTAAAATATAATAAATTTGTCATTAGGAACTGGTGATTGGTAAAATGCACTAAACTTGTCATTAGGAACTGGTGATTGGTAAAATATAATAAATTTGTCATTAGGAACTGGTGATTGGTAAAATGCACTAAACTTGTCATTAGGAACTGGTGATTGGTAAAATATAATAAATTTGTCATTAGGAACTGGTGATTGGTAAAATGCACTAAACTTGTCATTAGGAACTGGTGATTGGTAAAATATAATAAAGTTGTCATTAGGAACTGGTGATTGGTAAAATACACTAAACTTGTCATTAGGAACTGGTGATTGGTAAAATATAATAAATTTGTCATTAGGAACTGGTGATTGGTAAAATGTCATTGGTAAAAAACTTGTCATTAGGAACTGGTGATTGGTAAAATATAATAAATTTGTCATTAGGAACTGGTGATTGGTAAAATGCACTAAACTTGTCATTAGGAACTGGTGATTGGTAAAATATATTGGTAAATTTGTCATTAGGAACTGGTGATTGGTAAAATGCACTAAACTTGTCATTAGGAACTGGTGATTGGTAAAATATATTAAATTTGTCATTAGGAACTGGTGATTGGTAAAATGCACTAAATTTGTCATTAGGAACTGGTGATTGGTAAAATATACTAAACTTGTCATTAGGAACTGATGATTGATTGGTGATTGGTAAAATATAATAAATTTGTCATTAGGAACTGGTGATTGGTAAAATGCACTAAACTTGTCATTAGGAACTGGTGATTGGTAAAATATAATAAATTTGTCATTAGGAACTGGTGATTGGTAAAATATACTAAACTTGTCATTAGGAACTGGTGATTGGTAAAATGCACTAAACTTGTCATTAGGAACTGGTGATTGGTAAAATGCACTAAACTTGTCATTAGGAACTGGTGATTGGTAAAATATAATAAATTTGTCATTAGGAACTGGTGATTGGTAAAATGCACTAAACTTGTCATTAGGAACTGGTGATTGGTAAAATATAATAAATTTGTCATTAGGAACTGGTGATTGGTAAAATGCACTAAACTTGTCATTAGGAACTGGTGATTGGTAAAATATAATAAATTTGTCATTAGGAACTGGTGATTGGTAAAATGCACTAAACTTGTCATTAGGAACTGGTGATTGGTAAAATATAATAAATTTGTCATTAGGAACTGGTGATTGGTAAAATGCACTAAACTTGTCATTAGGAACTGGTGATTGGTAAAATATAATAAATTTGTCATTAGGAACTGGTGATTGGTAAAATGCACTAAACTTGTCATTAGGAACTGGTGATTGGTAAAATATAATAAATTTGTCACTGGTGAGGAACTGGTGATTGGTAAAAATATAAATTAAACTGGTGATTGTCATTAGGAACTGGTGATTGGTAAAATGCACTAAACTTGTCATTAGGAACTGGTGATTGGTAAAATATAATAAATTTGTCATTAGGAACTGGTGATTGGTAAAATGCACTAAACTTGTCATTAGGAACTGGTGATTGGTAAAATATAATAAATTTGTCATTAGGAACTGGTGATTGGTAAAATGCACTAAACTTGTCATTAGGAACTGGTGATTGGTAAAATATATTTGTCATAAATTTGTCATTAGGAACTGGTGATTGGTAAAATGCACTAAACTTGTCATTAGGAACTGGTGATTGGTAAAATATAATAAATTTGTCATTAGGAACTGGTGATTGGTAAAATGCACTAAACTTGTCATTAGGAACTGGTGATTGGTAAAATATAATAAATTTGTCATTAGGAACTGGTGATTGGTAAAATGCACTAAACTTGTCATTAGGAACTGGTGATTGGTAAAATATAATAAATTTGTCATTAGGAACTGGTGATTGGTAAAATGCACTAAACTTGTCATTAGGAACTGGTGATTGGTAAAATATAATAAATTTGTCATTAGGAACTGGTGATTGGTAAAATGCACTAAACTTGTCATTAGGAACTGGTGATTGGTAATAAAATTAGGAATATAAAATGCACTAAACTTGTCATTAGGAACTGGTGATTGGTAAAATACACTAAACTTGTCATTAGGAACTGGTGATTGGTAAAATATAATAAATTTGTCATTAGGAACTGGTGATTGGTAAAATGCACTAAACTTGTCATTAGGAACTGATGATTGGTAAAATATATTAAAGTTGTCATAAGGAACTGGTGATTGGTAAAATACACTAAACTTGTCATTAGGAACTGGTGATTGGTAAAATATAAATTTGTCATAGGAAAATGCACTAAACTTGTCATTAAGGAACTGGTGATTGGTAAAATACACTACTTGTCATTAGGAAATAAATTTGTCATTAGGAACTGGTGATTGGTAAAATGCACTAAACTTGTCATTAGGAACTGGTGATTGGTAAAATATAATAAATTTGTCATTAGGAACTGGTGATTGGTAAAATGCACTAAACTTGTCTTTAGGAACTGGTGAGTGGTAAAATATAATAAATTTGTCATTAGGAACTGGTGATTGGTAAAATGCACTAAACTTGTCATTAGGAACTGGTGATTGGTAAAATATAATAAATTTGTCATTAGGAACTGGTGATTGGTAAAATGCACTAAACTTGTCATTAGGAACTGATGATTGGTAAAATATATTAAAGTTGTCATAAGGAACTGGTGATTGGTAAAATGCACTAAACTTGTCATTAGGAACTGGTGATTGGTAAAATATAATAAATTTGTCATTAGGAACTGGTGATTGGTAAAATGCACTAAACTTGTCATTAGGAACTGGTGATTGGTAAAATATAATAAATTTGTCATTAGGAACTGGTGATTGGTAAAATGCACTAAACTTGTCATTAGGAACTGGTGATTGGTAAAATATAATAAATTTGTCATTAGGAACTGGTGATTGGTAAAATGCACTAAACTTGTCATTAGGAACTGGTGATTGGTAAAATATAATAAATTTGTCATTAGGAACTGGTGATTGGTAAAATGCACTAAACTTGTCATTAGGAACTGATGATTGGTAAAATATATTAAAGTTGTCATAAGGAACTGGTGATTGGTAAAATATATTAAATTTGTCATTAGGAAATGGTGATTGGTAAAATATATTAAATTTGTCATTAGGAACTGGTGATTGGTAAAATATATTAAACTTATCATTAGGAACTGGTGATTGGTAAAATGCACTAAACTTGTCATTAGGAACTGGTGATTGGTAAAATGCACTAAACTTGTCATTAGGAACTGGTGATTGGTAAAATATATTAAATTTGTCATTAGGAACTGATGATTGGTAAAATATATTAAATTTGTCATTAGGAACTGGTGATTGGTAAAATATATTAAACTTATCATAAGGAACTGGTGATTGGTAAAATATATTAAATTTGTCATTAGGAACTGGTGATTGGTAAAATATATTAAATTTGTCATTAGGAAATGGTGATTGGTAAAATATAATAAATTTGTCATTAGGAACTGGTGATTGGTAAAATGCACTAAACTTGTCATTAGGAACTGGTGATTGGTAAAATATAATAAATTTGTCATTAGGAACTGGTGATTGGTAAAATGCACTAAACTTGTCATTAGGAACTGGTGATTGGTAAAATATAATAAATTTGTCATTAGGAACTGGTGATTGGTAAAATGCACTAAACTTGTCATTAGGAACTGGTGATTGGTAAAATATAATAAATTTGTCATTAGGAACTGGTGATTGGTAAAATGCACTAAACTTGTCATTAGGAACTGATGATTGGTAAAATATATTAAAGTTGTCATAAGGAACTGGTGATTGGTAAAATGCACTAAACTTGTCATTAGGAACTGGTGATTGGTAAAATGTAATAAATTTGTCATTAGGAACTGGTGATTGGTAAAATGCACTAAACTTGTCATTAGGAACTGGTGATTGGTAAAATATAATAAATTTGTCATTAGGAACTGGTGATTGGTAAAATGCACTAAACTTGTCATTAGGAACTGGTGATTGGTAAAATATAATAAATTTGTCATTAGGAACTGGTGATTGGTAAAATGCACTAAACTTGTCATTAGGAACTGGTGATTGGTAAAATATAATAAATTTGTCATTAGGAACTGGTGATTGGTAAAATGCACTAAACTTGTCATTAGGAACTGATGATTGGTAAAATATATTAAAGTTGTCATAAGGAACTGGTGATTGGTAAAATATATTAAATTTGTCATTAGGAAATGGTGATTGGTAAAATATATTAAATTTGTCATTAGGAACTGGTGATTGGTAAAATATATTAAACTTATCATTAGGAACTGGTGATTGGTAAAATGCACTAAACTTGTCATTAGGAACTGGTGATTGGTAAAATGCACTAAACTTGTCATTAGGAACTGGTGATTGGTAAAATATATTAAATTTGTCATTAGGAACTGATGATTGGTAAAATATATTAAATTTGTCATTAGGAAATGGTGATTGGTAAAATATATTAAACTTATCATAAGGAACTGGTGATTGGTAAAATATATTAAATTTGTCATTAGGAACTGGTGATTGGTAAAATATATTAAATTTGTCATTAGGAAATGGTGATTGGTAAAATATAGTAAATTTGTCATTAGGAACTGGTGATTGGTAAAATATATTAAATTTGTCATTAGGAACTTTTATTTGGTTAAATACACAAAACGTGTCATGAGAAATCGATGTTTCTTAAAATACACTAAACTTGACATTTGGAACTTTTGATTGGTAAAATATAGCAAATTTGTCATTAGGAACTGGTGATTGGTAAAAGACACTAAACTAGTCATTAACAACTGGTGATTGGTAAAATACACTGAACTTGTGATTGGGGATTTGTGATTCGTAAAACACATTAAATTTGTCATTAGGAACTTTTATTTGGTTAAATACACAAAACGTGTCATTAGGACCTGATGTTTAGTAAAATGCACTAAAATTGTCATAAGAAAGTGATGTTTGGTAAAAGACACTAAACTAGTCATTAGGAACTGGTGATTGGTAAAATACACTGAACTTGTGATTGGGGATTTGTGATTAAAACACATTAAAATTGTCATTAGAAACTTATATTTGATGAAATACACAAAACTTGCTATTAGGAACTTATATCTGATAAAATACTCTATACTTGTTTTAAAGAAGCAATGTCTGGTAAAATACACTAAACTTGTCATTAGTAACTGATAAAATGTCTTGTAAAATACAGTAATCTTGTCATAAGGAAGTCATGTTTGGTAAAATACACTAAACTTGTGTTAAGGAAAAGATGATAGATAAAATACACAAAAATGGTCATTATGAACTGGTGACTGGTAAAATACACAGACATTGTCATCAGGAACTGAAGTCTGGTGAAATACACTAAACTTGTCTCTAGGAAGTGATGCTTGGTAAAATATAATGAACTTGTCATGAGAAAGTGATGTTTAAGAAAATACACTAAAATTGTCATTAAAAAATGGTTACTAGTAAAATGCAATATACTTGTCATTAGGATTTACGTCTGATAAAATACCCTAAACTTATAATTAGAAACTGATATCTGGTAAAATACACTAAACTTGTCTTAAAAAAGTAATGTTTGGTAAAATACACCAAACTTGTCTTAAGGAAGCGATGTTTGGTAAACTACACTAAAATTGCCTTTAGGAACTGATGTCTGGTAAAATACAGTGATCTTGCCATTAGGAAAAGACCTTTTGGTAAAATACACTAAACTTGTCATTAGGAATCGATGTTTCGTAAAATACAGCAAACTTGACATTAGGAACTTTTGATTGGTAAAATATATTAAATTCGTCATTAGGAACTGGTGAATGGTAAAATAGATTAAACTTGTCATAAGGAACTCTTGATTGGTAAAACACAATAAATTTGTCATTAGGAACTTTTATTTGATTAAATACACAAAATGTGTCATTAGGACCTGATGTTTAGTAAAATGCATTAAAATTGTCATAAGAAAGTGATGTTTGGTAAAATACACTATAACTGTCATAAGAAAGTGATGTTTGGTAAAATACACTATACTTGTCATAAGAAAGTGATGTTTGGTAAAATACACTATACTTGTCATAAGAAAGTGATGTTTGGTAAAAGACACTAAACTAGTCATTAGGAACTGATGTCTGGTAAACTAAACTAAACTTGACATTAAAAATTGGTGATTGGTAAAATAAATTAAATTTGTCATAAGAAACTGTTGACTAGAAAAATACACTAAACATGTCATTATGAATTGGTGATTGGTAAAATACGCTAAACTTGAGATTGGGGACTTGTGATTGGTAAAACACATTCAATTTGATATTAGGAACTTATATTTCATGGAATACACAAAACGTTTCATTAGGACCAGATGTTTGGTAAAATACACTAAAATTGTCATAAGGAACTAGAGACTGGTAAAATACACTAAACTTGTTTTAAAGAAGCGATGTTTGGTAAAATACACTAAACTCGTCATAAGGAACACGTTTGGTAAAATACACTAAACTTGTCTTAAGGAAGTGATGTTTGGTAAATACATTAAAAATGTTATTAGGAAGTGATATTTGATAAAACACACTAAACTTGTCATTAGTAACTGATGTCTAATAAAATAACTAAACTCTTCTCAAGAACTGATGTCTGGTAAAATACTCTAAACTTGCATTAAAGAACTGATGTCTCGTAAAATACATTAAACTTGTTTTAAAGAAGTGATGTTTGGCAAAATGCACTAAACTTGGCATAAGGAAGTGATGTTTTGTAAAATACGCCAATCTTGTCATAAGGAAGTCATGTTTGGTAAAATATATTAAACTTGTGTTAGGGAAGCGATGTTTGGTAAACTACACTAAAATTGTTATTAGGAACTGGTGACTGATAAAATATAGTAAACTTGTTAGTAGAAACTGGTGACTGATAAAATATAGTAAACTTGTTAGTAGAAACTGGTGACTGGTACAATATACCAAAGATATCATTAGGAAGTGATGTTTGGTAAAATACACTAAACCTGTCAATTGGAATACATGTCTGTTAAAATACAATAAACTTGTCATTAAGAACTGATGTCTGGAAAAATACACTAAATTTGTCTTAAGGAAGTGATTTCTGGGGAAATACATTAAACTGTCATAAGGAAGTGTTATTTGGTGTTATACACTCTATTTGTAATTAGGAACTGGTGACTGGTGAAATATAGTAAACTTGTCTAAAGGAAGTGATGTTTGGTAAAAGACACTAAAATTGTCATTTGGTACTAATGACCGGTAAAAAACACTGAGCTTGTTATTAGGAACTGATGTGTGGTAAAATGCACTAAACTTGTCATAAGGAAGTCATGTTTGGTAAAATACACTAAACGTGTCTTAAGGAAGCAATGTTTGGTAAACTATTGGGTTGAGGAATAATTCGTGAGCGTTTTTTCAAGTTAAAAAAATATATTCATAAATGAAACGCTTTCGCAAAATATTTCATGTCATTTGGTAGATAATTTTTTGCTCTAATAGAAGGTGTGTTTGATTTTCATATGTCTTTAATTTTTGCTTTCATTTTCAGCTCATTAAATGGAATGTCAAGTGGACAAAATCAAGCATTTTCGACACCATATGCTTTTCGCATTTAATTTCTTGCAATTTCGTTTACAACAATGCATACTATATACCTAGGTATTACATGAAATAAAGTATCATAACAAATGTTTTGGGTGTAATGTGTTCATGCATTGAAGTATTGTATAGTCTTGCATGTAATGCTTGAATGAAATTATTTAAAAACGCTCACGAATTATTCCTCAACCTAATACATTTGAATTGTTGTCAGTAAAATAACTCGTAAAATTGACTCGTAAAATATAGTAAACTTGTTAGTAGAAACTGGTGACTGGTACAATATAGTAGACTTGTCATTAGGAAGTGATGTCTTGTAAAATACTCTAAACTTGCATTAAGGAACAGATGTCTGGTAAAATACACTTAAATTGTCATTAGGAAGTGATATTTGGTAAAATGCACTAATGTTGTATTAAGGAAGTGATGTATTGTGAAATACACTAAAATTGTCATTAGGGACTGGAGACTGGCAAAATACACTAAAATTGTCATTACGAACTGATGGCTCTTAACACACATTAAAAATGTTATAATGAATATACACTAAACACTAAAATACACTAAACTTGTCGTAAGGAACTAATATCTGTTAAAATAACTAAACTTGTCATTGGGACCTGATGTCTGGTAAAATGCACTAAACTTGTATTAAGGAAGTGATGTTTGACAAAATACACTAGTCTTGTCTTAATAAAGTGATGTCTGATAATACACTCTAAACTTGTCATAAGGAAGTGATGTCTGGTAAAATACACTAAATTTGCATTTAGGGAGCGATATTTTGTTAAATGCACTAAACTTGTCATAAAGAAGTCATGTTTGGTAAAATTCATTAAACTTTTGTTAATGGAAGCGATGTTTTGTAAACTACACTAAATTGTTATTAGGAAGTGGTGATTGGTAAAATATAGTATACTTCTTAGTTATAACTGGAGACTGGCAAAATACATTAAACTTGTAATTAGGAACTGATGTCTGGTAAAATACACTAAGTTTGTAATAAGGAATTGACGTTTGGTAAAATACACTATAAATTTTCATTATGAACTGATGAACGATAAAGAACACTAACCTTGTAATTAGGAACTGATGTTTGATAAAATATACTGAACTTGTCATTAGGAACTGATGTCTCGTAAAATACACTAAACTTGTCATAAGGAAGTGATGTTTGGTAAAATACGTTATACATGTCTTAATGAAATTATGTATGGTAAAATACACTAAACTTGTCATAAGGAATTGATGTTTGGTAAAATACGTTATACATGTCTTAATGAAATTATGTGTGGTAAAATACACTAATATTGCCATAAGGAACTGGTGTTTGGTAAAATACACTAAACTAGTCATAAGAAACTGGTGACTGGTAAAATTACTAAACTTGTCATTATGAACTGATGTCTGGTAAAATGCACTAAACTTGTCATAAGGAAGTGATGTTTGGTAAAATACGTTATACATGTCTTAATGAAATTATGTATGGTAAAATACACTAAACTTGTCATAAGGAATTGATGTTTGGTAAAATACGTTATACATGTCTTAATGAAATTATGTGTGGTAAAATACACTAATATTGCCATAAGGAACTGGTGTTTGGTAAAATTACTAAACTTGTCATTATGAACTGATGTCTGGTAAAATGCACTAAACTTGTATTAAAGAAGTGATTCTTGGCAAAATACCCTAAAATTGTGTTGAGGAAGTGATATTTGGTAAAAGACACTAAACTTATAATTAGAATTTGGTGAATGGTAAAATACATTAATCTTGTCATTCGGAACTGGTGATTGGTAAAATACACTAATGTTGGTATTTGGAACTGATATTTTGTGAAATGAACTAAACTTATTATATGGAACTGATGTTTGGTAAAATACGCTATACTTGCTATAAAGAACTGACGATTGTTAGAAATTTGTGATTTGTTTTAGGAAACGAGGAATATTTTGAAACAATCTTATAAGGTGCATATTTACCTTCTTGTGATTTTGATAAATAAATCTGAAAAGTGTTAAAATAATCTTATCAGTGTTTATCCTCATAAGTCCTGAATGATAAAAACAACCTTTTGTCCTTTCTGATGCTGATAAGTTAAATGCAATATTATCGCTCTTTAACACTCCTACGAAAAGTGGGGCCTAATAGGCCCCAGAGCAACTTGAAAGGTTATTAATATTAGTCTAATAATTTTGTATTTAAATGGAATTGCCATTTAAATCCATTAATGAATGGATTAACGAGATTCCCACTGTCCCTATCTACTATCTAGCGAAACCACAGCCAGGGGAACGGGCTTGGAGAAATCAGGACTAGAAACGTCTTTTCGTAGGAGTGTTAACCTCACTTTGTATGATGTAGTATTATTTTACCATCGTTTAACCTCACCAGATGTAACACGCTAAAGATATCAACAGATTTTTAATCTCACTGGACGTGATATGTTAAAGATAATGTTGCCACTGTTTAACCTCACGAATCACGCGTTAGTTTAGTTCAGACCTTTCATAACTAAATAAACTATCCTGATTTTTTCTCAGAAGTAGGAAAACAATCAAGTGAAATAAAAGTATTGAACGTCAATGGAATAACAAAAGGAACAGAAGAATTTTTTCTTCGTGTCTAAAGAGAATGGTTTGATTTATGAGATCGAACCACTAATGTTCCGTGAACGAGGTATGTGTTACTTTCACCGAAAGCAGGAATTAGAATGTTTATTATATATATATTTAATATAAGAAATTGTTTTGCGTTATTATACTTGTCAGCACTGAGTGCAGCAGATGTAGTATAATTAGCATATTGCTAAACATTTTTCATTACTTTTACCAACAATTTCTTGGGAAAAATTAATGGATTTAGAACAATTCTGAATATTATAATCTAAACCGAACCTTATGAAATATTATCAGGATCATGGCCGAAAACATTGCCAGCAGCGAGGATATCCAGTTGACGAAATAAGGGATTATAATCGTTGCACGAACAGTATATTTAATTAGCTTTATTTGGTTCTCGATTACGTTTTAAATGATTTGGGCTTGATATAAAGATAATATTATTACATAAGCAAAAGAAGCTAGGAAAGTCGTTAAAACTTGAAAAAAATACAACCATCAATGTAGAATATACACTATGAAAACGAAAAGACAAATTGCTTTTTTCAATATACAAGTTACATATTAAACAAATAACTTTTCTTAGAAAATTCTAACTATTAAATCATTAGTCAATACTTCATTCTAATTTACAATGTGATTAGTATCGAAAGAAAATATATGTATTATTCTCATATGAACAAAACATCAGTTCTGTAAACTTCAAAAATTATATATTTTTCAAATAAGTTTACTTTTCTTGATATGCTAATGAAAAATCCATATTACTCCTCTTCTGATACACAACTTCAACAATGTTTATTAACAATTTCAACTTCACTTTAAACAAAAAATAAAATGTTTCATGTTACAGTAAAAAATACATTCAATCACTTGGAAAAAAGAAAAATATTATATTTTTAAATAAAACTTCTTTATTGCTTAGTATACTATAGAAAATATTTCACCCGATTGTGCATAAAGTCGGCCTAATGGACCGATCTCGTATTAGAGAAGGAATGTTGATTCTTAGTTTAGTAAGTGTATTAAGTGTATTTAAAAGAGCTGTTACAATCTCTGAGTAAAATCTACAACAGAATTAACGAGATCAATGTGATTTGGACTTTTCAAGTTGTCGTTCATTTGAAAAGTACAAAATATTTCAGTTCATTGTAGAGTTTGCATGTTAAATATGCATAGTATTTACAGCTCCCAAAATACATACGCACAATGTTTTCCAGCATACTTGTATACTGTATTCAGTATTTACTTAACTACAAACTGTCTCAAAATCGGCACTGTAAAGTAAAATTATGTCTGATAACTTTGGCATAATACCACTTTGTAAACGGTCGTGACATGCGCATTTTGACCCCATCTGTGGGCATAGGGTTAACAGAAAGAGAGATAGTTATAAACATCTGAAAAAATATAATTTGGTCGTCATTCATTTCGTTTTTCTTCACTGTAAATCTTCGCAGTTGATAGAAGTGCTGTGTCCATTACAAGGAATCAAACTACGTATTTTAACAATGTAAGGCAGTGAACTTATCACTTACTTATTGGGGAAAGATCAATATTAATTTAATACAAACATGGATATATAACAGTATCGTTATGAATAAGCAAGCACAAAAAAGTGTGTTAGCTTCAGTAAACCAGAACTAGCACGCTGATAGTGGAAGCATCATATCTTATACTTCCCTGGACTATTGGTGTTTATATATAACATACAATATATTCCCCTGGACTATTGGTGTTTATATAAAACATATATATTCCCTTGGAGTATTGGTGTTTGTATAAAACATATATATTCCCTTGGAGTATTGGTATTTATGCAGAACACATAATACGTTCTCCTGGACAATTACTGCTTATATAAAACACATAATATCCATGGAATATTGGTATTTATTTAAAACTCATAATATGTACTCTTGGACTACCGGTGTTTCTATTGAAAACATAGTATATTCGTGTACTTAAGTTGATATCAGAATTATAACATTCTCCTGTGATAGCTTATTTATGTGTGAAACATGGGGTGTATAGTGAGGTTAATATCTACTTATTCAAATACATTTGTGTGCATTTGTGTTAAGCCTTTATTTTACATTTTAAATAAGCATTGAAATAATTTTACCTTTTGTATTTTTTTGTTTGTTTTAGAATTTCGCGCAAAGCAACGCGAGGACTATCTGCGCTAGCTCTCCCTAATTTCGCAGTGTAAGACTAGAGGGAAGGCAGCTAGTCATCACCACCCACCGCTAACTCTTGGGCTACTCTTTTACCAAAGAATAGTGGGATTGACCATCACATTATAGTGCCCCACAGTTGAAAAGGTGAGCATGTTTGGTGCAACGGGTATTCGAATCTGCGACCCTCAGATTACGAGTCAAACGCCCTAATCCACCTGGCCATGGCGGGGCTTTGTATTTTGACCTTTGAAAATCGATATACTGAATTAGTTACAGTATCTACTTGGTAAATATATGTTTTTTGATCTTTTTAGATGGCTTTGAGTAAAACCTGAACGTTTTTAATTTAGGTGTCATTAATTGGAAAACATTGTGTTCTAGGCACAGTTAATCTTTATACAGATTGTTTCACGATGTGTCTTACTGTAAAATAAAAACTGCGATACAGTAATTATCAGTTAATTTTATAATAACTATAAGCTGAAACTTTCTAAGAGCTTGTAATAAGTTTCCCCTGATGTAAAGATAAATTTGTTTTGGTAAATTTAATATATCGACTCGATTTTGTGTTCAGTTTTATTTAATATGTTACCGCTGTTCAGTTGAGAAGAACAAAAGAAACGTGTGAAACAGTAGTTATTTGCATCCAAAGAAAGACACTCAATGTCGCGTTTTCACGTTGCGTAACTCACGTGGTTGTCATCTTACATATCTGCGCGTCTTGAGCAAGCCACTCACATCTCTATTTCCGGAATTCTGAGATTTTCACAGAAGAATCAAAGCTTGGATGAGTTCGTGGACCCAAATCAATAGTTGTTTCACAGATGCTTACGTACCAACAGTAATATATAGCTGTGTGCCTTGTGCATCTCTTGACAAGCACTGCTAGGCCTATAATCTGTTGATACACGAGTGCTCCACTGTGGCGTTTCTCATCATCGATTGCCCTCGACGTTTGAAGCCTACTTGTAGATCAGCGCAGTCACGTGACCAACTGACAAATATTGATTGCGCAAAGATATCAACAAAGATATAAATGACATTTATGACATATTCACGTTTATTTTCTATAGATCTACGATGTAATATAAACTTCTGTCATTTTTCATAGCAACGGTTTCCAGGCATCGGAATGTGTCTGTTTTATTTCTTCCAAAAATAAATAACTAAACTAGTTTCTCTCCGAAGTAAAGAACCGTTCTGCCAATCAATCTACCTTTTCTTGTTAATCTAAACATTTATTTTCTATTTATCAATCAGTCTATCTGTATGTTTTCCTGTGAATCAGTCTATCCATCTTTTGTATATCTTTCACTACGTCTACCTATTTGTTCATCTACATCAGTCTAATTATCAATCTATCCAATCATTTGTCTATATATCAGGTAAGATATCTGTAAATTTATTTTCTGTCTGTTTTTCAGCCTATCTATTTATATATAAAATTACAAATTTCACAATCAAACTATCTACAGTTTATGTCTTTGTTCATCTACATATCTCTAACACAATCAAACTATCTACAGTTTATGTCTTTGTTCATCTACATATCTCTAACACAATCAAACTATCTACAGTTTATGTCTTTGTTCATCTACATATCTCTAACACAATCAAACTATCTACAGTTTATGTCTTTGTTCATCTACATATCTCTAACACAATCAAACTATCTACAGTTTATGTCTTTGTTCATCTACATATCTCTAACACAATCAAACTATCTACAGTTTATGTCTTTGTTCATCTACATATCTCTAACACAATCAAATTATCTACAGTTTAGTTTATGTCTTTGTTCATCTGCACATCTCGAAGTAAAGAACAAAGTAAACCAATCCCAGTCGTTTGAGCAAGAATATTTTAATGACACTTTGTTCGTACTAATGTGGCATTAATCAGTGCTTTCACTGGAAATACTGTTTTCGTACACTGTCATGTTTTACTGAAGATAATTTTAAAAGTCTTTAATCATATACCACATACACTGCTGGCCAAAATCTTAAGGCCAATGAACATAAAGAAAAAATTGCATTTTGCGTTGTTAGACTCAACCACTTATTTGAGTAGAGCATCGAAAGATAAAAATAAAAAAGGGAAAATGAAAATAAAAAAGGGAAAATGAAAATAAAAAACTTTTTTAACATTTAATAGGGAAAATGTGAACACTATGATATTAGCCTAAATACTAGCTGGTCAAAAGTTTAAGACCATACTCAAACGAAGCGTTAATCGGTAAACATGTAACGAATTTAGTCATTTGTGTTCAAACATTAGCATTATCATCTTCCACTGACATTTCCTGTGTTACATTTGGTAAAAACATGGCAAAGGATAGAGAGTTAACAGTGTTTGAACGAAACAGAATTGTCGAACTGCAAAAGCAAGGTCTCTCTCAACGTGCCATAAAAATGTCAAGCGCCACAGACAATGGCTCAGTGCAGGAAATCTGGCTAAAGCACAGCCTAAAATGGACCTTCACTTTTGAAAAGTCTTGTTAAATGTTTGGTGGGATATTGTTGGTGTGATACACTTTGAGTTGGTGCCACTCAATGTAACGATTACATCAGACTTCTATTATCACCAGTAAAAGCACTTGAGTGTTGCACTGAAAGAAAAGAGGCCTGCTTTGATCAATCAAGAAGGTGTTATGTTACACCAGAATAATGCATGGCCCCACACAACAAGGATCACATCTACAAAGATTGAAGAGCCAGACTGGGAAAAACTTCCACATTCTCCTTATTCTCCAGACCTTGCTTCATCTGATTACCATCTATTCCGACGTTTGCAGAACTATCTCGATGGAAAAGAGCTTGGAACACATGAAGATGTCAAAACTATCCTCTCTACATTCTTTTCCTCCAAACCCCAATAGTTTTATAAAAGTAGTATTCAGAAGCTTGTGAATCGTTGGCAAGAAGTAATTAATAATAATAGAACATACATTATTGATTAAATAACATTAAAAGCGTTTGAAATATTGTCTCTTTTTCTGAATCTAAAATCGGACATTAGTTAAGGAATGACCTGACACATGCAACAGTATTACATGGAGATATTATTATATACTAACGCTCAATAGTTGTTATTACGGATGTTGTTATATAACAGGACACAACATCAGTTATTGTATGATATCAGAGAAAGGTAATTGTAACAGGTGTAATTGTGTAACAAGGAAACAACACTTTAGTTGGAATATAACAACACAACAGTAGTTGTTTATTATATATCAATGTTCAACAGTAGTTCTTACGAATGTTATTGTATAAAAACCCGCAATAGTATTTAATATAGAATTTATTATAGAACATCATATAACAGTAGTACTTTTAGACACAATATAAGAACACTACAGTGGTTTTATGAATGTAATTATATAATATTACCCACAAGTCTTTGTTGCACATGCTATTATATGAGAACAAACAATAGCATAACTTACAATTGTTATTATATTATGACAACACGTCTTATGGATATTATCGTAAATAAATCCAGAACAGTATATTTTTCGGATGTTATTATATATCAAAACACTAGATGAGCTCTTACGACTGTTATTGTATAAGAACTAATGTTCTGGATGTCACCAGAACGCACAACGGTATCCCTTGCAGATGTACTAATGTTCTGGATGTTACCATATAAAAACGCAAGAATTCTCTGAAGAATTCTCTCTCCAACTGAGGTGATCAGGAACGCTGTGGTTCCTCTTTGCTCCCTCACGTGAACAATTATTGAAATTTACATGGGGGTCTTGCCTTTATTTTATTTTGACTTTTTTTTAAGGTGAAGAAGTGAGGTGGGGTATGTGAGAGTGACGAAAGAAGGGAGAACTAGACGAGGGCGGCATAAGGGCCAGGGCCTTGGCCCGTGGTCAGAATAAACTGGCGGCTAGCGAGTTGATTTAGAATTGACTAAAACGTCTCTTTTTCAGGACTAGGCAGGAATGTTGCCTTGCCTGGGGTCTACAGATCCAATATTAGAGTTTTAGTTCAGTGTATGTGCAGGTATTGTCGGTCTTTTATAGTGTTCTGATAAATTGTGGAGAGCATGTTATGATTAGTTAGATTATCACTGTTTGGAGGAGAGATTTCCTGTAGATTCAACCAATGGCAGCTACAGGTTACTCATCTCTAATCCGAAATCTCTGTTTAGTCAAGGTTTAATAGTGTTGGTATAAAATGACCTAGACATGTTCCTAGAATATCTTAATTCCATAAACAAAAAAAAAAAATCCACTCCACTATGGAAATAGAGGAGCAAAACAGTGTATCGTTTCTTATCATCTAACAAACAAGACAAATAACCACAACTGTATACATAAAACCCACCCACACGGACAGATTCCTACACTTCCAGTCCTATCATCCAATCTTGATAAAACATGGTACAATCCAATGCCTAAACAAGAGAGCAAAAAACATTTGCGGTAAGACATCCTTGAAGCAAAACACCAAAAGATCGTAGAGAGTTTTAAACAGAATGGCTACACTTCCTCCTTCATCAAAAACTCCTTGAAGACCACGACAGAAAGAAAATATCAGCAAATCGTCATAACTACTACCATTTACCTGCCATACCTGCAACATGTCAGTGAAAAACTAAAACACATAGCCAAGAAATGTAACAATGAAGTCTGGTGGAAATCCTACAATACCTTAAAATCCATTCTGATAACAAACAAACAATGACCTATCAAAGAAAATCTCAAAAACGCCAAAACAAAAAAAATCAAAGAATCATTTTAAATTAACACTATTAAACCTTCACTAAACAGAGATTCCAGATTAGAAGTGAGTAACCTGTGGCTGCCATTGGTTGAATCTACAGAAAATCTCTTTTCCAATCAGAAACAGTGATAATCCAACCAATCATAACACGCTCTCCACAATCCACCAGAACACTATAAAAGACCAACAACACCTGCACATAATGACCTGAAGACGGAAGACTTTCGAAACTTTGTCCTCTACACTTCTGTTTCCACAACAGGCAGTTGCCGTCCATTCTACAAAGTTTCATCATGAATACTCTGCCTAAACAATCTATCAAAGAATAATTATTAATGATGTTATTATACATAATAACACATGACAGTAGTTCTTACTGATTGTATCACATAACAACACTTAACAGTAGTTCTTACTGATTGTATCATATAACAACACTTAACAGTAGTTCTTACTGATTGTATCATATAACAACACTTAACAGTAGTTCTTACTGATTGTATCATATAACAACACTTAACAGTAGTTCTTACTGATTGTTAACAACACTTAACAGTTACTGACTGTATCATATAACAACACTTAACAGTAGTTCTTACTGATTGTATCACATAACAACACTTAACAGTAGTTCTTACTGATTGTATCATATAACAACACTTAACAGTAGTTCTTACTGATTGTATCATGTAACAACACTTAACAGTAGTTCTTACTGACTGTATCATATAACAACACTTAACAGTAGTTCTTACTGATTGTATCATATAACAACACTTAACAGTAGTTCTTACTGATTGTATCATATAACAACACTTAACAGTAGTTCTTACTGACTGTATCATATAACAACACTTAACAGTAGTTCTTACTGACTGTATCATATAACAACACTTAACAGTAGTTCTTACTGATTGTATCATATAACAACACTTAACAGTAGTTCTTACTGATTGTATCATATAACAACACTTAACAGTAGTTCTTACTGATTGTATCATATAACAACACTTAACAGTAGTTCTTACTGATTGTATCATATAACAACACTTAACAGTAGTTCTTACTGATTGTATCATATAACAACACTTAACAGAAGTTCTAACTATATATGTAAAACGACTGGTATGAGTTGAGAAAATTGTTATGTAGAGGAGCGAACAACGTTTCGACCTTCTTCGGTCATCGTCAAGTTCACAAGGAAAGAAAGAAGTAACTGACCGATAGCTGACCACATATTTGAAGGCGGTTGTGTAATTGAGTGTAGGAATGTAGAGGGCGTACTTAGAAGTTTGATTATATTTATTAATATAGGTATAAAAGTGTTCCTTTGTATTGGTTTATTTTGGGCTTGAGTTGTTGTATAAGTAAGGCTTCTTTAATTTTGCGTTTGTTTATGTTTGTTTCTTTATTTAATATTTGGGTGTTTTTTTATGGTTATGTTGTGTTTGTTTGACTTACAGTGTTCGAAAACATGTGAAGGTGACTTTTTGTGTTCTTTGAATCTGGTTTCCATTTTTCTACTTGTTTCTCCAATATAGAAGTCGTGGCAGTTATCACATTGTATTTTATAAACAATGTTGGTATGGTGTTTGTCAGTGTAGTTTTTACATAATATAGACCTCAGTTTTGTGCCTGGTTTTTGAATAAATTTGGTATTAACTGGAATGTCATATTTTGTTACTAGTTTTTGGCAAATGTTGGTTATTTTTCTGCTGATGTCGGGAATATATGGTATGTAGCCGTATATGGTTTCGTGTTTTTTTTTAAATCGTGGGGTATATTTACTTTTGTTAGTTAATTTTGCTTTTGGTCTAGGTGTGTGCGTATAATGTTTTCTACGGTTTGTGGAGGAAACTTATTGATGTTGATGAAGTATTGTTTTATTTTGTCTAATTCATCGTTAATTTTATCTGGTGAGCATAGTTTTATGGCTGTGTTGATTTGGTTTCTTAGTATGTTGAGTTTTTGTTTTGTTTCATGTGCTGAGTCCCAAGGAATGTATAGTCCAGTATGGGTGATTTCTCGATGGATTTCTGTTTTGAATTGTGTATCGGTTCTTATAATTTTGAGGTTAAGAAATGATATTTGATTGATTCCTTCTTCTTCACATGTGAGATTGATGTTGGGATGTATAGAGTTAATGTGATTGAAAAAATTAAGTGTGTGATCTGTAGATGTGAATCCCGCAATCGTGTCGTCTACATATCTGTACCAGTATAGTGGTGGATGTAATGCTGTGTTAATTGCTTGTGTTTCAACTTGTGTCATAAAAATATTGGCTAGAACTGGTGATACTGAGTTGCCCATGCTTAGGCCATTTGTTTGTTTATAGTTGTGGTTGTTGAACACGAAATTTGTCTTCATTGTGGTGAATTCTATAAGGGTTGCTGGGAATGTCTATAGATGGGTTAGGGTCTTGGATACAGAGTTCTAAGGCTATCTTGCAGGCTTAAGCGGTTGGAACTTCTTACAGTTGGATATAACATCGAAACTGGCCACTCAGGCTTTATGATTAAGTTGATTAAGGTAAGATTTGAAATTAAAAGAGTCTTTGATGAATGAGCTGGCTGATGTTACATATTTGGAGAATGCCCATGCTATGTATTTACCAAAATTGCAATTAAACGATACATATGTGGACATTATTTATTCAAAAACCAGGATGTTATTATATTTAAACAAAACAAATGAATAGTCCTTATGGATGTTATTATATTAAAACAAAACAAATGAATAGTTCTTATGGATGCTATTATATTAAAACAAAACAAATGAATAGTTCTTATGGATGCTATTATATTAAAACAAAACAAATGAATAGTCCTTATGGATGCTATTATATTAAAACAAAACAAATGAATAGTCCTTATGGATGTTATTATATTAAAACAAAACAAATGGATAGTTCTTATGGATGCTATTATATTAAAACAAAACAAATGAATAGTTCTTATGGATGCTATTATATTAAAACAAAACAAATGAATAGTCCTTATGGATGCTATTATATTAAAACAGAACAAATTAATAGTCCTTATGGATGTCATTATATTAAAACAAAACAAATAAATAGTCCTTATGGATGCTATTATATTAAAACAACACAAATGAATAGTCCTTATGGATGCTATTATATTAAAACAAAACAAATGAATAGTCCTTATGGATGTTATTATATTAAAACAAAACAAATGAATAGTCCTTATGGATGCTATTATATTAAAACAAAACAAATGAATAGTCCTTATGGATGCTATTATATTAAAACAAAACAAATGAATAGTCCTTATGGATGCTATTATATTAAAACAAAACAAATGAATAGTCCTTATAGATTTAATTGTGTAAAAACACACAAGTTGTCCTTAGAAATGTGATTATTTAAATACACACGAATATTCTTCGTGGATGTAATTATACAACCCCACACGGATATTATTCACGATGTAATTACCTCAAAACACATATCACTAGTCCTTAAGGATCTCATTATGTAACAATACACACGTAGTCCTTAGAGATACGATTATATAAAACCTCACGAATAGTCCTCATAGATGGGATTACATAGAATCATCCATGAATAGTTATTCTTTATGGTTATTAATATAAAAGCTATCCATTAACGTAAAGAATAGTTCCATACTCCGAAAAGTGGAAAGTTATTTGCTCGTGTTTAGAGATACGTTACGCTTGCTAAATACGAAACCTAACAATAAGTATACTTAACGCTGCTGGCTATAAGCTCATTTTATTATTTGTTATTAAGTCGGTGTAGAAGGCGTCCTTTTATGTCGGTTTCACGTCGTAACGAGTTCGCTTTGTTAGGAAGTAGCTTAAATAATATTCTGTGAAGATAATGTACAGTAAAAGACACTATTATTATTGGAATAAAGGGGGGGGGAGAACATAAATGTTTTCTGTCACATTTCAATTCAACTCTCACAGTCTATATGAAACGATATGTCTATTTTGTCCGATAAGTAGTATTTTCCAAGCGAAGCTAACTGCCCGTACGTAACAATGGGTCACAGATTCTGTCTGTCACCAAAGGACGATCACTCGCTGGGTTATTCGGGACCTAATATCTAGCTCCTCGGGCGTCGGACGAGATTCAATTTTCATGGACCGTTAAGCCCAACTTATTACTCAGTGAGCGACATTTATGAGAAGCAAGCGTGAAACCTGATCGATTGAAAACAGATCAGGCCAGGAAGATGATTCTCTTTTCTGCTTCGGGGATGAAAACGGAGCAGCTAAGACGACATCCGCTATAATTACTCCGGAGCCCTGTGGTGTGTTCGGTCTTATCTTAGTCTTGGAAATTATAACCTTTACCAAACCAATAGTAAACACTGTTTATGGACATTTTTGCAGAATGAGCGAAAGACGTGCGAAATCATCTTATATTATAACTAATTTTACTTCAAGTCAAACTACAAAATCCCAAAAATAGTATTATCGATTTCTCAGAGCCTTGGTTTACAACAGAGTCGTTACACCGGAATAAAGTAAAAATAGTAATTACTTTTCTTAAGGTAAAGAAGTAATAATATATTGATGTAATTATTCAGCTTGGCAGCAACGTTGTTTTTATCTGCATCGTGTTTGAAAACAAACGCACAGCAGCCTTTTAATGAAATGTTTTTTTAACAGATAAGAGCAATAGAAGAACACCATAAAATCGGTTAAAATATACGGTTTCAACCCGGAAAAACAATATTATTGTGTTCAACCATTGTAACAGATGAATAGATACCGTTGTTGAAATGAAACGACTTCCGTAAAAAGAAATAACGATATATGTATATATTTTACATATATTATGATCTAAAAAGTTCCTATAATTTTTATAAAATCCGGTTTAAGTTTGAAATGAGAAAAATCTGCGAAAACAAAATCTAGAAACCAGTGAAATCATTTAAGAATTCTGAGTGATCGTTATAGATGCATATATTTTGAAATTGGGCTTTTAATGTTGGAGCTTCGAGGTATGAAACACTGATACAGCAATCTTTACTGTTGGAACTTAGAGATATGAATCACCGATACAGGAACCCTTTGTGTTAGAACCTAGATGTATAAAACACTTATACAGGAATCTTTACTGTTGGAACTTAGAGGTATGAAACACTGATACAGGAACCTTTTATGTTAGCAAAATGACGGTTTTTGGCACAATCAACTGTCAATGATGCAAGCTTTATAACTTTATTATTTCAGAGGTATTAGTTTGGGTAAAAGTATATGAATCAAGTAGCCAGTTTCATGTGTCACTGGTAACAGCTCAAGAATTAAATAACTAGTTTTATGCGTCACGTATCGCTGATAGTGTAAGAATTAAATAATCAGTTTCGTGTGTCTTATATCGATAATACTGCACGAATCAAATAACTAGTGTCACGTGTCTTGTATCGATAACAGTGCATGAATTAAATAACCAGTGTCGCGTGTCTTGTATCGATAACAGTGCATGAATCAAATAAACAGTGTCACGTGTCTTGTTTGATAACAGTGCATGAATTAAATAACCAGTTTTTGTCTCTAAAGTCCCTTTTATATAAACGGTGCTGGTTAGAAAATTTCAGAAATTAAAAAAAAAACACATTTATTTTTCTAATTTTCTCATTTATTTACACTTTAAGTACAGGATCTTTTACATTGTTAGTTTACCATGAGGGATGAAGATTGAAGCCTACAGCAACTTTTGATACATTAGCGAGATTTTGACATAAAATAACGATAGTTCTCGAACGATGTGTTTGTTTTATGTCGTTGGGTCCTCTTTCAATAATTAATTCACGACAATAATTACTAGTTACATTCACAGTTCTGATGTATGGTGGTCAAATGGGCAGTTACTTCCTGGTTGTCTATACTTTTGGTTTTTTTCTATCATGAGATTTCTCAATCAGACTCTATTTACCTATTAAAGAGTAACAGGTAGATTTGTTTTATATGTGATTTAATTAGATAAATATTCTGTATTTAACCAACTGAGTTTTAATGAGACTTGTATTCTATTTCTAAACAATTAAATATTCATCACTTCTATTCTGTTTCTAACCAAGATAGTTTCTATCAGATTTATATTCTGATTGTAACCACAAGATTTGTCATCATACTTGTATTCGACTTCTTACCAAGTCTTCATGCTACTTGATTTCTGTTTCTATTCTGGTGAATTTTAGTCACTAATATTCTGATATTTTCACCAGACTAGTATACTATTTCTAACCAAGTGGGATTTCATTCAACTTGTTTTCTTTTTGTAATCAGGTGAGTTTTAATCAGACTTATATTTTGTTTCTAATGAAATACGTTTTCATTTGAATCGTATACTATTTCTAACGTAGTGCGTTTTTAATCAAAACTGTATTCTGTATCGAAGGTCCCCTACAGGAAGCTAGAAGTACATATTACAGAAGCACCGTTATAGGTAACTGGAAGCACATATTACAGAAGGACAGTTATGGGTAATTAAAGCTATATACTGTAGATGGACCCCAATAGGTAACAAGAATTACATATTACAGTAGGATCGTTATAGGTGACTAGAAGTACATATTACAGAAGCACGTTATAGAAAACTAGAAGCACAGATTACAGAAGGGTCGTTGTAGGTAATTAGCACTATATACTGCAGAAGAAATCCCAATAGGTAACTAGAATTACATATCACAGTAGGACTATTAGACGTAACTAGAACTACATATTACAGAAGGACCTTTATAAGTGACTAGAAGTATATACATTGCTGACCAAAATTTTAAGGCCAATGAACATAAATGGACGTAACGATAGAATTTTATTACTGTCTTCATCAGGTCGTAATGTTGATATCTATTACAGTTTTCAGTTGGACATAATGTTAATATCTTATTCCAGTCTTAAGACTATAATAATGTTGATATCGAATTATACTTTTCAGATGGTCATTAGGTTCTTATTCTATTATAGACTTCAACTGGACGTAATGTGTATATTTTATTACTGTTTTCATAAGGTCATAATGGCGCTGTCCTGTTATAGTTTTCAGCTGCAGATATCATAAATTTAAAACGTACACTGCTGGCCAAAATCTTAAGGTCAATGAACATAAAGAAAAAATATGCATTTTGCGTTGTTAGAGTCAACCATTTATTTGAGTAGAGCTTCGAAAGATAAAAATAAGAAAAGGAAAAATAAAAATAAAAAACCTTTTAGCATTTAATATAGAAAATGTGAACACTATGAAATTAGCCTAAATACTAGCTGGTCAAAAGTTTAAGACTATACCAAAAAGAAGTCCTAAACAGGGTAGAAAATGCCCAACAAGAGGTCTCAGTAGTGAGTTACACGGCCGTCATTGCGAATAACTGCAAACATTTGCTTTGGCATGGTCGATATAAGCGTTTCCAGAAGGCTGGCTGGAATGTTATTCCAAGTGGTGAAGATGGCTTCACGAAGATCATGTACTGTTTAGAATTGACGTTTATTTCTACAGACTTCCCTTATTACGATATTCGCCATGAAAAAGTCCTTTGTTCTGCGGGTATTGTGGATTGCAGCGTTGTCCTGCTGAAAGATCCAGTCATTTTAAAAGCGAGGGCCTTCAGTCAATAAGGATGTTCTCTCCAACATGCTAGTGTAGACAGCTGCTGTTTGACGCCCCTGTATAACCTGAAGCTCTATTGTTCCATGGAAGGAGAAAGCACCCCAGATCATGATGGAACATCCTCCACTGTATCTTTTTTCGTCCACTTTTCTACGTCCCATGTTTGGTGCTTCTCAGCAAACTTCAACCGAGTTTTTTCATCGTGTGGAAGGAGGCGTGGCCTTTGAATATGTTTACGGTTTTTGAAGTCTTCCTCTCGTAGATTCCGTCTTATTGTTCTTGAGCTGCATTCGGCGTCCGTAAGGGCCTTAATCTGGTTCGACAATTGGCTGGTGTCTTGCCGGACAACCCGTCGAATCCTTCTGTTCAACGCCGGCGAAAATTTCTTGGGTCAACCACTTGAGATTCTCGTTCCGTATCCCTCAGGGTCTTTTAAGAAATATGCAAAAGCAGTTTTACTACGCCCAATTTCACCAGCAATGGCACGTTGAGAGAGACCTTGCTTTTGCAGCTCGATAATTCTGCCACGTTCAAACTCTGTCAATTTTTTAGCCTCTGCCATGTTTTTACCCAATGTAACACAGGAGATGTCAGTAGGAGATGTTGACAACGCTAACGCTTGAACACAAATGACTAAATTTCGTTACGTGTTTACCGATTAACGCTTCGTTTCAGTATGGTCTTAAACTTTTGATCAGCCAGTATTCTGTGCTAGAAATTCTTAAACAGACACAGCAGTGTGTGAAGGCTAGTTGTCATAATGACGCATGCAGAGTGAAATATCCTGCACGATGTCAATGGCATGTCCAGTTCATCAGCAATGTCATGAATAGTTAATCGTCAATCACTTAGAATTTTTTCTTTCACCTTAGTGACCGTTTCATCAGTGGACGATGCCGACAGTCGCCCAGAATGTTGGCCATCATTATCCGGCCATCTAGGAAGCATTTCATCCACTAATAAACGACAGCCTTACTTAAGCAGCCATCACAAAAGGCAGTTCTTAACACTTCTGTTTCATCTTCACCATTTTTGACGCAAAACGTGATGTAAACATGTGGCTCTTCGTTTCTGTCTATTTTTATTGCAACAGATTTGTCAATCTTTTAACACGTGTTTCATAACACAGGTATTAGAACTGGAGAAATGTTTTATTCGTGGGGTAGATCACTATTTGTACTTTGTACACACTTTAGTGAAGCTTACTGCCTCTGTACTGGGCACCTGTAACAAAAGAAATCTTAGAACATTTTGATCACATCTCGTATAGGACGAAAAGATCTCTCTAAGTATATAGGATGTGGTTTGTTTGTTTTGAATTTCGAGCAAAGCTACACGAGGGCTATCTTCGCTAGCCGTTCCTAATTTAGCAGTGTAAGACTAGAGTGAAGGCAGCTAGTTATCATTATCCACCAGCAACTCTTGGGCTACCCTTTCATCAACGAATAGTGGAATTTGACAGTCACTTTATAACGCTCCTATGATTAAAAGGACGAACATGTTTGGTGTGACGAGGATTCGCACCCGCGACACTCAGATTACGAATCGAGTGCCTTGACTACATTGACATACCGGACAGTATGGTATGGAATGACCCCTAGAGATAGTTATAACTATTTTGTACGGAAGGATTCCTAGAACTAACCAGAGTTATATAGCATGGCAGAAACCCTGAGGATAAATAGAGAAATATTTCTATACAATACGGAGAGACCCCTCTTACCTCCACTGGCTGAACAGTTGTTATCTGACTAGATTACTGTATCCCTTATAAAGGAACCAACCACACACCAGAAAAACAAATGCTAGACATACGTAAAGAACGGAACTTACACTACTTTGAAGATATAATCAGATGTGAGAGTTAAATGGCAGAGAATCTGATGTATAAAATCTAAAGGAGAAGAACAACAGGTAGAGAGAGACTAACGTGGCTCGATAACATAAGTTTGAGGTAGAGAGAGACTAACGTGGCTCGATAACATAAGTTTGAGGTAGAGAGAGACTCACGTGGCTCGATAACATAAGTTTGAGGTAGAGAGAGACTAACGTGGCTCGATGACATAAGTTTGAGGTAGAGAGAGACTCACGTGGCTCGATAACATAAGTTTGAGGTAGAGAGAGACTCACGTTGCTCGATGACATAAGTTTGAGGTAGAGAGAGACTAACGTGGCTCGATGACATAAGTTTGAGGTAGAGAGAGACTAACGTGGCTCGATGACATAAGTTTGAGGTAGAGAGAGACTAACGTGGCTCGATGACATAAGTTTGAGGTAGACAGAGACTCACGTGGCTCGATAACATAAGTTTGAGGTAGAGAGAGACTCACGTGGCTCGATGACATAAGTTTGAGGTAGAGAGAAACTAAAATGGCTCGATAACACAAGTTTGAGGTAGAGAGAGACTAACGTGGCTCGATAAAATAAGTTTGAGGTAGAGAGAGACTCACGTGGCTCGATAACATAAGTTTGAGGTAGAGAGAGACTCACGTGGCTCGATGACATAAGTTTGAGGTAGACAGAGACTCACGTGGCTCGATAACATAAGTTTGAGGTAGAGAGAGACTCACGTGGCTCGATGACATAAGTTTGAGGTAGAGAGAGACTAACGTGGCTCGATGACATAAGTTGAGGTAGAGAGAGACTAACGTGGCTCGATGACATAAGTTGAGGTAGACAGAGACTTACGTGGCTTGATGACATAAGTTTGAGGTATAGAGCGACTAACGTTGCTCGATGACATAAGTTTGAAGTAGAGAGAGACTAACGTGGCTCGATGACATAAGTTGAGGTAGAGAGAGACTAACGTGGCTCGATGACATAAGTTGAGGTAGAGAGAGACTCACGTGGCTCGATGACATAAGTTGAGGTAGAGAGAGACTAACGTGGCTCGATGACATAAGTTTGAGGTAGAGAGAGACTAACGTGGCTCGATGACATAAGTTGAGGTAGAGAGAGACTCACGTGGCTCGATAACATAAGTTTGAGGTAGAGAGAGACTCACGTTGCTCGATGACATAAGTTTGAGTGAGAGAGAGACTAACGTGGCTCGATGACATAAGTTGAGGTAGAGAGAGACTAACGTGGCTCGATGACATAAGTTTGAGGTAGAGAGAGACTAACGTGGCTCGATGACATAAGTTTGAGGTAGACAGAGACTCACGTGGCTCGATAACATAAGTTTGAGGTAGAGAGAGACTCACGTGGCTCGATGACATAAGTTTGAGGTAGAGAGAGACTAAAATGGCTCGATAACACAAGTTTGAGGTAGAGAGAGACTAACGTGGCTCGATAAAATAAGTTTGAGGTAGAGAGAGACTCACGTGGCTCGATAACATAAGTTTGAGGTAGAGAGAGACTCACGTGGCTCGATGACATAAGTTTGAGGTAGACAGAGACTCACGTGGCTCGATAACATAAGTTTGAGGTAGAGAGAGACTCACGTGGCTCGATGACATAAGTTTGAGGTAGAGAGAGACTAACGTGGCTCGATGACATAAGTTTGAGGTAGAGAGAGACTAACGTGGCTCGATGACATAAGTTGAGGTAGACAGAGACTCACGTGGCTTGATGACATAAGTTTGAGGTATAGAGCGACTAACGTTGCTCGATGACATAAGTTTGAAGTAGAGAGAGACTAACGTGGCTCGATGACATAAGTTGAGGCAGAGAGAGAGACTAACGTGGCTCGATGACATAAGTTTGAGGTAGAGAGAGACTCACGTGGCTCGATGACATAAGTTTGAGGTAGAGAGAGACTAACGTGGCTCGATGACATAAGTTTGAGGTAGAGAGAGACTAACGTGGCTCGATGACATAAGTTTGAGGTAGATAGAGACTCACGTGGCTTGATGACATAAGTTTGAGGTATAGAGCGACTAACGTTGCTCGATGACATAAGTTTGAAGTAGAGAGAGACTAACGTGGCTCGATGACATAAGTTGAGGAGAGAGAGACTAACGTGGCTCGATGACATAAGTTGAGGTGAGAGAGAGACTAACGTGGCTCGATGACACAAGTTGAGGTAGAGAGAGACTAACGTGGCTCGATGACATAAGTTTGAGGTAGAGAGAGACTCACGTGGCTCGATGACATAAGTTTGAGGTAGAGAGAGACTCACGTGGCTCAATGACATAAGTTTGAAGTAGAGAGAGACTCACGTGGCTCGATGACATAAGTTTGAGGTAGACAGAGACTCACGTGGCTCGATGACATAAGTTTAAGGTAGACAGAGACTAACGTGGCTCGATGACATAAGTTTGAGGTAGAGAGAGACTCACGTGGCTCGATGACATAAGTTTGAGGTAGAGAGAGACTAACGTGGCTCGATGACATAAGTTTGAGGTAGAGAGAGACTAACGTGGCTCGATGACATAAGTTTGAGGTAGACAGAGACTCACGTGGCTTGATGACATAAGTTTGAGGTATAGAGCGACTAACGTTGCTCGATGACATAAGTTTGAAGTAGAGAGAGATTAACGTGGCTCGATGACATAAGTTTGAGGTAGAGAGAGACTAACGTGGCTCGATGACATAAGTTTGAGGTAGAGAGAGACTAACGTGGCTCGATGACATAAGTTTGAGGTAGAGAGAGACTAACGTGGCTCGATGACATAAGTTGAAGTAGAGAGACTAACGTGGCTCGATGACATAAGTTTGAGGTAGAGAGAGACTCACGTGGCTCAATGACATAAGTTTGAAGTAGAGAGACTCACGTGGCTCGATGACATAAGTTTGAGGTAGACAGAGACTCACGTGGCTCGATGACATAAGTTTAAGGTAGACAGAGACTAACGTGGCTCGATGACATAAGTTTGAGGTAGAGAGAGACTAACGTGGCTCGATGACATAAGTTTGAGGTAGAGAGAGACTAACGTGGCTCGATGACATAAGTTTGAAGTAGAGAGAGACTAACGTGGGTCGATGACATAAGTTTGAGGTAGAGAGAGACTAACGTGGCTCGATGACATAAGTTTGAAGTAGAGAGAGACTAACGTGGGTCGATGACATAAGTTTGAGGTAGAGAGAGACTAACGTGGCTCGATGACATAAGTTTGAAGTAGAGAGAGACTAACGTGGGTCGATGACATAAGTTTGAGGTAGAGAGAGACTAACGTGGCTCGATGACATAAGTTTGAAGTAGACCCTTTGTGAAAAGTAAACTTCTCTCTCTAAGTAAGAATACACTGATGTGTGAAATAAGTTTTATAAATGATTCTCAGTTGTCACAGACGGTGTTTATGCTTTCACCCCTGTATGTGAGGGGTGGGGGTGTGTTTGTTAGCAAGATTTTCTAAAAACGGCTTGATGGATTTCGACAAAAGTTTGTGTACATTTGGAATATGATCACCGTTATAAGTGATTACTTTCTGAAGGGCCAAGTTTTCAAATATCTAAAATGAAATATCTGTTAACATGGGAACCGAGTTTCCATATTATTATTTTTACTGAATAACTGTAGAGTGTTATTCCACATTGTGATGCCAAAAATGATTTGTTGATAGCGACGGACACATTTATGTTGTCTTTGACAGCCTAGTATGAAAAACGCTGTGTATTGGAGGTATTCTCTATATTCAGCGTCATTTTAATGTGCAGCTTATTTTAAAATGTTGTTTTTGTACATCTGTCTGGCGATTGTTCTAAGAGAGAATTGAAAATCTAGTCAATAATTATATTACTAAACATCTTGTTTCGTTTTTCTTATTTTATCAGCTTAGAATCTTGGTTTATTATATAAGATTTATTGTTTTTAGAATTTATACAAATATTGAATACGTTTCGGTTATCTATTTTTGGCTTCGTCCTCTGGATTCTGGGACATGGGAGAAATGTACTCCAAGTCTATTATTAGAACCACAGTTTATAGTAAAGTCCGTGGTAAAAAGCATATCAGTATTCAAAAATATAAGATTTTGTTCTGGTATAGCAAAGAATACAAACTTTAGTTTTTGTTAAGACATATAACGCTATATAAACATATACGATTTTGTTCGAGTACATCATGTTATATAAAAATGGTGGATCTTACGAAGCTATACCAAGCTATATAAAATTTATGACTGTGTAAGGATGTATTAAAGTATATAAACATATATATTTTTATGAGTGTATATCAAAGTATATAGAGTTTTGTTACCTATATTAAAGCATGTAAAATGCACATTTTTTTACAGACATGTAAAAGTAAAATGCAGCATACTATGGTAATAAGATGTAATCTATTTCTAAGTATATACCATGCTATGTATTTTAAGTATATATCATGCTATGTATTTTAACTTATTCCGGACGAGTCTCCGATGTATTTTGTTACTGACATTACGTGTTACGATTTCTAATAGTCTGAAGTTTGAATTTGAATTTAGAAGGTAACTGAATGTTAATATGTATCAAACTGATGATATTGTCCAACTATATTGATACATTCAATCTTCTTTCTTAATGCAAATATATTTAAATATACAAACAACAATACAACTTTTGATAACGGTTATTACAAGTAATTATTTATATACAAAAGTTTTACATACTTACAGACAACACTGAGTTTTATATCTGGTCTAGATCTGAAAATTTTATCAACGATTCACGATAAGTGAATTAGTTCTGAGTTGATATTGTTAATCTTTGTTTAATGGCTAGCCTCACGCCGCTTCCACGCTGACTTTACTCTGATGAAGATACCTAATGTCCTCGTAGAAATACTAACGTCCGAACTTAATTCAGTGAAATTAAACCGTTTTTAATTTTCGTGATCTATAAATGACCCTGGTCAAATATCTGTAGTTTTACAATGGAAAAGCGTTTATCACGATTATAACTTCCAAGGTTTAGAGTATACTGACTGTAGCTGACCAACAGTATTCTGAAAACTATCTCTTGGCGCGTAGATTTATAAAGTTTATGCAAGGTTCCCGAAAGTTCAGCAGGCAACTATATTTTAAATACACATATCGTACATTGTTCATTCTTAAGCTTGAGAATCTTCTATAAGTTTAGAGTATAGACAGAATTATCACAATACGCATTTAACAATATAAGCTACGTCCATTTCTAAATATATACGAAACTCAAACAAACATAAATATTAAAATAAATATATAATAGTAAATCCATTACACCTCTTCCCTTAGAGAATTAAAAAAAAATTGGCGTTGGACAATTTTAAATTAAGACTTACTACTAATTTCAGCCACAAATCACAAATTAAGACAATTGTGGGGGGAACATATCTGTAGTTAACTTCGTTGTTATAAAACATACAGACGAATAAAATAAAATAAAAGCTAAAGAAAACAATAAAAAAACACTGACAAACGTGTCGTGACAGGTCTCCATAATTGGAAGAAAAGTCTAAGCTTCGGTCAGTGCCAAGAACTCCTCTAACGTGTGACCATAAGAAAAGGACTGACAGAATGGAAACATTCGTTTGATAGATGAACCCAAAACCAAGAACATTCTCTGACCAATCAGACCTGCTGTTTCCCGTCTGTCGACCATTCTATTATTTTGTTCACCTTAAATTTTGTTTTATAACAAAAATATATCCAATTCATATGTTTATGCTACCTGTTTTTATTTGAGTTTTAGTTGTTTATAGTTTGTTAGAAGTTAATATTTCACAGAAATGGATTTATACTGTAAATTATAATTCTCGGTGAAGGATCAGATCACCCACATCCGATTTTGTAACTAATCAGCTCGAAATTTTAATCTATGTTTCTTTCACACAAGACTTGGAAACTTGGCTTCTATCTAAACAATTATACTTGTCACAAGACATTAGTATTGCGCCTATTATATATATTCATTTATTATTGCACTCTTTACCTCGTCAGTTAGGAAGTACCAAGCATCGAGTTTACGATAACACTGTTCAAATCATACCATATTTCACATAGCCATTCTGAATGTTGACGCGTTCAACTCAATCAGAACTTATACCTGTTATATTTTGTATCAGGTGGATCCAGTTTTTAGTTATCTGGTGATATTCACAGGTAAGTTAAAACATCGCAGTGTAGCTAATTCATACAGACTGCAGATAGGAAAATCACACAAACAAAAACATTCCTTTGGAACAAGCAAGTTGAATCTGATTTCTTACATAAGAACAATTTCCTCTTTTCCTTATGCCTGGCTGACTTCTCAGTAAAGATTGTGTCACCTACGTATTAAAATTGTTTCAAGAATGACTACAAGCCAAAAACAATTCTGTTTATACCATACGCTTTGTTAGACTATGTTCCCACTGCGGTATCCCAGAGTTCTAAGTTACCTCCTTTAATGATAACTTTTATTACTTTTAAAGTAAAAGAGATTAAACTTCCGGAATTCAGCCGAGCAACGTGCAGTATTTAACGTGCAAGACCACTGAGTTCGTTGTTCGAACCTATTACCGAAAAACAACTCTACTTTTTACCCTGAGGTCTCGAATGTGTTACAAGGATGATAAACAAATCTAACTGTCCTGTGTCACAAGAGTGGCGCGAGAGACGGCAGGGGATGATCTCAACTACCTGGTTTCACTCCAGATTTCCTGTTTAAAATAAGGAACAACTTGAGCAGATAGTTAGTTCTTAAACAGTTTTTGTTTCTTTTTGCAAAATTGTAGTGATAAACAAATAAACGCAGTTCGTATAAGCCCTGAACTAGATTTTGTGGCATTGTTGTAGGGTAACCTCTGAAGTACGTTAATTCAGAAAACGAAATCTTTTCAGCCATTTACTAAATCATTATTTCATTTGACATTCTTTTAGTTTTGACATTCGTGATTTGTGTTTCCATAATTAGGGTTGTTTTTAAAAGATAAAATGAGTATTTGAAATGAGACATTGTTACATTGATGGAAGTTTCTATGTTCGTAGAATTAAAATCAAATAATGCAAGTGCTTATAGGGAAAGGTAATATGGAACTGTATTTCACAGAAGATTTTACTGTGAATTACATAAATAATCGCATTTCATGCAACAGATGTAATATAAATAGCAGTATTAACACAATGCAAACAGGTGACGTAAGAGATAATGAGAAATTTTGACCAGATAGACTCGTCAGGCTACAGAATATAAAATTAGCATAATTTTCGGTTGCGGATATGTTAGCAAAAATCGCTAGTAGCTACAGTATCTTACAACTTTGTTTAGTAGCTTTTGCATAGTATTGTTTCGATAATTCCGAAACTAAGTTTCGTACGTGTTCGTTTGTTGTATCTCAAATTTCGCGCAAAGCTACTCGAGGGTTATCTGCGCTAGCCGTATCTAATTTAGGAGCGATAGAGAGAAGATAGGTAATCAACATCATCCACCATCAACTCTTGAACTCATCTTTATCAATGAATAGTACGATTGATCGCTACTTTATAATGCTCAAATGGCTGAAAGGGGAACCATGTTCGATGAAGGGATTAGAGCTCACAATCTGTCAGTTGTGAATCAAGTGCCGTAACCACCAAGTTCTTCATGATCTTCTGGTTCGATGTACTTTTGGCTAAGTTACTCTCGTGTGTTCCAAGTTCTTTTTCCATTCATTGGTAATTTAGTTTTATTCCTTCCACATTTTTGCGGAGTTCAGAAATTCTGATAAATGCCTGTCATAAAATAATATAAATTACTATTACTTCCATTACATTTTACACAAATAATAAAGTTCATTGAGGATATTATCTTAAAAAATGCTGAGCTTCTGACTGGCTGCTATGGAACACCTTTCTACTATTATTTAGTGAACTAAATATATTTTGAAAGCAACATAACACCTTTTAACACATAATATCCACTTTTAGGCCTGAATACATTGCTCATTTTGTTACACCTTACATGATCAACACAAGTCTTAAAATACTTATATCCTATAAGCAGAGATGTGCGCGGATATGATGAGAAAGTTGGCATGAAATGTTTATTCCACATCTAGCAAAAGAATGAAGGAAATAGAAAGGTTTATTTATATGTCTATATTTTACCAGTTTCTTAGTTTTACTGATCTACTCACATTTTACCAAATCCACGTCCTTAATTTATATACTATTTACATTGTATCATGTTTACGTCGTAGCTTGGTTTGTTTGGTTTGTTTTGAATTTCGCGCAAAGCTACTCGAGTGCTATCTGCGCTAGCCGTCCCTAATTTAGCAGGGTAAGACAAGAGGGAGGGCAGCTAGTCATCACCACCCATCGCCAACTTTTGGGCTACTCTTTTATCAACGAATAGTGGGATTGACCGTCACATTATAATGCCCCGACGGCTGAAAGGGCGAGCATATTCGGTGTGACGGGGATTCGAACCCGCGACACTCGAATTACGCGTCGAGTGCCTTGATCACCTGGTCATGTCGGATTACGCGTCGAGTGCTTTGACCACCTGGTCATTTCGGGCCATGTACTTTACTTTAGTCATCTATTTACCTTTTGCCATTTCCACATCCTATTTGTTTTGTTCGTTTTAAACTTTGCGCAAAAACTACACGAGGGTTATCTGCTCTAGCTGTCCCTAATTTAGCAGTGTAAGATTCGAGGAAAGGCAACTGGTCATCACTACCCACTACCAATTATTGAGTTATTGGTTTAAAAACGAATAACAGGATTCATCGCACATTATAACGCACCTATGGCTGAAAGAGTGAGTATGTTTGGTGCGACAGAGATTCGAACCCGTGACTCTCAGATTACAAGTTGAACGCCCTAATCGCCTGGTCATGCCGGACCTTTAGTTTTTCTTTACTGGAAATTCGAAGCTGAACCAAACAGTTTTATAAATAAACAAGTTTATGTTATAAGTCCTTAGGCTGACAGCAGAGCCAAAGGAAGAATGTCCCCTTTACCAAAGGGATACCGCTGATCGCCCAAGTCAGAATTACAGGACCTGAGATAAAACATTAAAATGAGCCCAAACCTTACGACAGCGTTTATCTATAAACTACGGCAGTGTTTCATAATAATGATTGCCAATTTATTCTTATTTAAAATTATTATTGTTCCGCCAACCTATAGTAAAAACGTTGACGAGAATATGCTTAATATTAATTTCTTTATTTTTCCTAAGCTGCACAAAAGCATAATACTTGTGTAAACGACGTTATCATTACCCATTGAATTTAGTTTTCTTAAAATTCATCTAATGTTCTTTTAAGTTTGTTTGTTTTTCTTATAGCAAAGCCACATCGGGCTATCTGCTCAGCCCACCGAGGGGAATCGAACCCATGATTTTAGCATTGCAAGTCCAGAGACATACCGCTGTACTAGCGGGGGGCGATTCTTTTAAGAAGCTTACGTACAGGGCGAAATAGGAATTACCAGCCAATGATAGTTAACATTAGATGACAGTAACATTTGAAATAGTCAATGCTTTGTGCACTATACAATCGACGTCTTTAGTGAGTTAACTTCTATATTATATATGAATTGAAGGATTCGAATCCCTGTCCTACCAAAAATTCTTCCTATTTCAGCTTTATAATGTGACGACCAATTCCACTGTTCTTGGTAAAATAATAGCCCAAGTTTTGACGGTGAGGGTGATAATTAGCAGTCTTCCCTCTAGTCTTACACTGCTAACTTAGGGACGGCTTGTGCAGATAACCCTCGTGTAGCTTTGAGCGAAATTCAAAACAAACCAAAACTATTTCAAAACAAATTTACTCCCAACGTTTTATGAATTCCTTGGCAAGAATATAGAAAAAAAACACTATGAAATATTTCTACCTGCAGATATAATCAGCTATCTTAGAATACCAAAGTCTACTAATATAGTTCATTTATTACGTTGTAGTTACTGAAAGACATCCTCATATTTTCCAGACATATTCTTTTTTTTCTTTCTTTTTACAGCAAAGAACATTTATCTAGGTATAGTTTTGTTATATTCACAGAAGCTTTTTGTAGGCCCTGTATGGCTAAGTTAGGTGGTTAAAGCACTTGACTCGCAATTTGAGGATCGCAGGTTCAGTCTCTGTAAGAGGAAATCTGGGCAAAACCGTGAACAGACTTAATATTCGTTAAGGGCGAGGAAGAAGAGAAAGGGAAATATATTACAACTCAAAGGAATCGCATAAATCCTTATTTGTTTACATTTGCTATTATATTATGACACATTTCCCTATACTTATATTGAATATACATTCATGCAGCTATACAATTGGTAAAAAAACAACAACAAAATATATAAAGCCTGTATCTATATATTTACAAATATAAATCTTAGCTAACATGTATTATACGTGCACGATAAAAAATCAAGTGTAGATAATATTCGAGGATATTTTATAAGTCCTTTCAGTCCAATGTTTACAGACTCTCCATAAAGCTATAGGATATAGATGTAGTAGCTGTATATGTATTTTACAAGCACATCCAGTACATGTGGTATACTGATCACCATGTATCGTCGTGACCATACCGCTGTCAGTGATAACACTGTAGCAAGGATGTCACGAACAATAGCCATCCAATCCCGCATGAAGGCCCTGTAATCCGAAGGTCACGGGTTTGAATCCCCGTCACACCCAAACATGCTCGCCCTTTCAGCCGTGGGGGCGTTTTAAAGTTATGGTCCATCCCACTATTCGTTGGTAAAAGAGCAGCCCAAGAATTGGCGGTTGGTGGTGATGACTAGTTGCCTCCTTCCTTCTAGACAGATAGCCCTCGTGTAGCTTTGCGCGAAATTCTAAAACAAACCAACAAAAAAAAAACAATCCGCATGAAGATATGTCAAAGGTTGCTATTGTTTCCCGACAGTGCATAATACACCAAATGCGTATTTCATTAAACTAAACTGTTTCAAATAGGACAGTATTGCTGTTAAACAGATTTACTTCCATAATGAACATTAATAACACAACTAAAGGAACAAGATAATTAAAAGTTGTTAATTTATGGTGGGAAACAGATATTTTTAATCAAGATAGGAAGATCAAAGCAAAAATTAAGTCGCAAAAAAGCAGAAATTATTCACTGAAGCTACAAAACCCACTGTTGACTTTATGATGTTTGTTCACCCATGTATGCTTATCTTGATTATTGTCTATATTTGCAGGTTTATATATTATCAAATATTTAGCTATCGTGTTTATAAAACACTTGTTTACTAACTTTTTGCGACTTTATTTTCACTTTAAGTTGTCTATCTTGTTTCTGAATTGTTTTACGACCTTTATTCAGCTTTTTAAGCTAATAATTTTTAATAATTATTTACTAACGTACTTTCTGTATTTCGAATACTAACTCTACAGTTTTCTGGTCAGCGTCTTTAAACTAAAAGATATAAATCTTTATATGTATTTTATTAATGATGACGATACATTGTATTCAAATATGAGGTGTTTAGTGTTACAAACAAGTATATAGTGTTTGGAGCTACAAACAAGTATATGGTGCTTGGTTCTACAAACAATTACATGGTGTTACAAACAAGTATATGGTGTTTGGTGTTACACACAAATACATGATGTTTGGTGTTACACACAAATATATGATGTTTGGTGCTCAAACAAATATTATGATGTTTGGCGTTACAAGCAAATATAGGGTGTTCGGTGTTACAAACTTTCAAAGACGATCATTTCAGTTTGAGATACAAAGAAACATTGCTACTGTAATTAGTTCTAAAATTATTCAACTATTATAGGAGTTTCTATATTTCTCTATTCCACTTTTCTCTTAGCCAACAAGTATATCTTGTCAAATTATCAATTCGTAATAAACTACTGAGTATAATAAAACTAAGTTCTCTCAAACTAATCTTACGTTAAACATCAAACTTTAAGCCGACATAATAAGTTTCGACTCATGCTGATTTTGATGTATTGTTTTTTAGCCCTCAGGTGTAGATCGCACAACACAGTTGTCAATCTGCAACACGAAACTATTCATTGTTGACTTCTGTTCACTGACGTTCGGCGTAATATTCGACTTGTAACTTCAACGCGTTGTTATAGATTGTTAGCTTTTCTCCCTAACGTTCGGCCCAATATACGAAAGTGATTCTCGCTACATTAAGCGACAAATAAAATCGATTAAACCATTTTATTACAGAATTATTTGTTTGATCTTACTTTCATATAAAAACGGACTACAGCCAATAAAAAATCGATGCCCCCCAAAATTGTTAATAATTTTCCTTTTAGGAGATCAGTCGGCCCGACATGGCAAAGTAGTTAGGGCATTCGACTCGTAATCTCTGATGGTCGCTGGTTCGAATCCCTGTCACACCAAACATGCTCGCTATTTCATTAGTGGGGACGTTATAATGTAGATCAATTCCATTACTCGTTGGTAAAAGAGGAGCTTATGGCGGTGGGTGGCCTTTTCATTAATCATACACTGCTAAGTTAGGGATGGGAGTGCAGACACTCCTCGTGTAGCTTTGTACGAAATTCAAAGCAAACAAACAAACAAACCAGATCAGCTGGCATGGGTACCCATAGAAATATTATTAGGGAGTAAAGTAAAATATGTATGTCGGGGATCTTTTACAGACTAAAAGAATGTTTGTTATTTGTGGTTAAACTTAACACAAATTTACAGTTTTCATAACAATTACTAAATGTATTTAATTTAACACGATGTTAAGTTTATATCATAATACGTGTGATCTTTTGTGAAATGTAAGGGGGGACAAATGCTCTTTTGTCCCTTCCTGCGGGCATTTATGTCACTCGGTCGGACAGTGATAAGTTTAAGGACTTACAAAGCTAATATCTGGGGCTCGATTCCACGCGGTGGCAAATAGCCGAATGCGGCGTTGCTCTATAATAAACCAACCTTTTACTAGTAATAATACGACAGTAGCCTTGCTCTGACAATATTACATAATTAAAAGCTAAGTCTAACTCACATAAAAATATGTAACACTTGAAAACAATTTGTTTTGAATTTCGCGCAAAGCTACACGAGGGCTATCTTTACTACTCTCTAGGCCTATTTAGCAGTGTAAGACCAGAAGGAAGGCAGCTAGTCACCACCACCAACCGTTGGGCTACGCTTTTACTAACGAATAGTGGGATTGACAGTAACCTTACAACGCCCACACTGCTGAAGGGCGAGGATGTTTTGGTGTGATGGGGATTCGAACCCGCGACCCTCGGATTACGAGTTGAGTACCTTAACCACCTGGCTACTCCGAGCCTCACTTGAGAACCACACATTTTTATCCCACAGGCTCACTTTATCCCAAAACTCCATTACTTTTAGATAAACAACCAACACAGAAGATGATGTCTACATTATCAATAATAAGCATTCCTACCAAAGAATAACGAAAATTTTCGGCTTTAATCGAAAAAAATATTGAAGACTGTCATACGGCACCAATTACATTTTTAATACAATCATTGTAGGAACTCGTTTTTTTATAACTCTCGTTTTCTTTTCTTTTATTAAAATATATTTTATTAGTGTTTTTGTTACTTTCCTGACTCTTTCTTTTATGGAAAAATACAATATCCATCACACAAAAATATACTTAATTATCCATATTGTAGAGCATTGTTAATGTTTTTTTCTGTTAACTTACCAAAACTTTGTCATCGCGATATTTCACGTTTAATATTTTTGCTTTAAAATATTTTCATGCATTAGTTTGTCGTTACGAAGTAAAGTATCAACTCTGTGCAGCCAACCGTTAAGCTACTGAAACAGTTATTAAAACAAGAGATAATTAATAACCCAAATCCTTTGAGGGTCGATACATACAATAGACCAACAATTACCTAAATATTTGTTTCAAAATTATTCAAGAGACTGAAAATTAAATTACCTTACTTAGTATTAAACTTATCGCAAAACTGGGTAGTAGTTTGTTAAACTTTCCGGTAACTGTAAGCCTAATTAGTTTAATATCAACCTAACTTCAAGGAGAACAAAGTGAGATCTCACAAGCTTTACTTAAAACTTTCCTAACATTAAGAATAGCGCCTATAAATATATTGCTGTTAATTTCTAAGTTAATAATATTTATATACGTGATCATTAAACCATCTAAATTAAATCTGCATTTAAATATCGTATAACCAGGCCTTACAAATTCAATGAACCTGATATTTAACATCTAACATTTTTAATGTAAGTCGTACAGAAGATTCGTCTTTTTCGTATAGAAGCTGATCAAGACCTAGCCTATTTTTCTTGAGTCCTCTCAAAATTTCTTTCATATATATATATATATAATAATAAAGCTGGTATTTAATATCTAGCCTATTTTAATTTACCTCTTCCTAAAGGTTATTATTTTATATACTGAAGTTAATATTTAATGCCTAACCAATCATTTCTTGAAAGTCCAAATAGAATTTATTATATTTATGTTGAAGCTTACCTAAAATGTGTATCTTCTTCAAAAGTTTATTTTCTACGGTGAATCTGGTCTAGCCTAAGCCTATTTTTCATGTAAGCCACTCAACGGTTTTCTTTCTTTTATGCTAGAGCTGATATTTAGTGTCTGATATATTTGTGTAAATTCTTCCAAACTTTCCTTTTTTTTGTAATTATAAATTCGATCGTGGATTAATGGCTAGCGTATCAGGTTGTTTATCTGAATATTTCAGGTTCGTACTTTCAGCTATAAGAGTAGTAAGAGTAGTAGTGAAAGTAATTTTTTCACGAGATTTATGTTTTTGAGTTTTTGACTTTCGTTTGGTTGCAGTTAAAAATTAGAGAAAGCTAAGCCTGAACCATTTGGTCTATCCTGGTTGTTTTATTCGTTGTGCGTGTAAGGTGTCGTTCAAGTGAACAAAGAGAGAACGTTGAGAAGGTCTGGCTTATTTCATATGTAAGTAAATTTAAACTTAATTAATTTTCTTCTCAGCTTTATAATGTTGAATCTGTTTACATCTAAACCAGTCTAACATTCTTTATTCTAACTTTTATATATACTCTGAGTTAATATGTAAACCGATTTCAAGTCCCCTGTAGCCAACAAAGTAACCTATTTTCCATATAAATTCAACTGACTTAACTTTTTATACTACTGGTCGCTCGCAAAATATTTGTGGTCAAATTAGCACATCTTTAGATACTAGAATTCTAGAACAATAGAAATAAAGTAAACGCAGACACCGAAATCTAAAGTCTACTTATCTTAGGCCTAACATTAGTTAAACTAAGTATTGTCTATATTTGACAAAGTAAATTAACACAGTAGCCTGTGGGCGTTTTAGCTTTAGTTTAGTAAGAGCTAAACTTTACCTACTTAACACTATCAATAAATAAACTTATGATATTATTTTAAAACTATGCTGTTGCACAAAATGTCTGTTATTTAAGGCATATTTACAGCCAACTTTTGTTTAATTCGTTGAAGTACGTGCGCATGAACATTTAGATATTAAGGAACGCGCGCGATATACCCAATTGAGTATCATCACAATATATCAAGATGGTCTACACTGTGAGATCTAATTACCGTTTGAAGCCCAAGAAATTACGTTTGGCTTTGGAAACTTTTGTTGTCTGATTTATTTTTAATGTAAACCATTTATGTTTTCTTGCATTTACTGTTAAGGTTGATAACATTTAAGCTGAATGTGAGGCCATCTGAATTCATCAGTTCTTTATAAAATGAGATGTAACACATCTTTGTAAAATTTCACTCTAGTCGTACCTGCCTTCATCTCTCAGTATTAACAAGGTGCAATTGTTTTAAAACACCCCTCTTTAAGAGTTAAGAAGGTGCGATTTGTTTTAACAAAACACCCATTCCCTCAATCGTTTACAAGTTTCTACGAAACTACATTCCTGTCTCAGAACTTGAACAATCCAATATGTTATTACAAAACTCCTGGTGTGTTTTTATGAAACTACATTCCTGTCTCAGAACTTGAACAATCTGCCTATTTTTACGAAACTCTTTTTATTTTTCTGTTAAGAATTGGCAAGGTTTTTAAGACTTTCTTTCTTCACTCAAAAACTGATAGAATTTAATTTAAAACTAAATGTGAAGATAATTTGTCTTTTCACCACTAGTTACTGAGTTATACCAGTTTGGAGGATTTCAACCTTAATCGGTAAACTTAGGAAAGAAATATATCAAGACTAGACTTCTAACAATGGTGAAGTATATATTATATGTATGGTGTGTTCAGTTGTATTTATTCACCGTAAATTGCTTTGAATCTTATACACATATAGGTTAAATATGATAATTATAATTCAACTAATAACATCATATACAGTATGAAGTTAAATCTGTCAAAAAAATCCTTTTCTTTTCTCAAAATTGACGATACCTAATCCGTTTTAAAGAAACTGAATCATCTCATAGCTGACAATGCTTAACATGTTTTCACGAAACTAAATTCTTCTGCCATAACTGAAACAGTCCAATCTTTTTTTATGAAACTACATCCTTCCCTCAAAGATGACAACGTCATATCTGTTTTCAGAAACCTATCTTCCCCCCCTCAAAAGTAGCAAAATGTAATTAATTTTTTGTTCCAAAACAAAGTTTATTTTGTTTAAAATAACCAGTCTGCATATTTTATAGATGAGAAAGTTAAATGTAATGTCAAAATACTCGCTTCCTGTTTCAATGGTACCCCGCTAGGACAGCGATAAGTCTTCGGATTTACAACGCTAAAATCAAGCGTTCGATTCCACTCCGTGGACTCAGCAGATTGACCGATGTGACTTTGCTATAAGAGAAAGACACACACCCTTTTTCAATGATGGCAGGAGTATAAGTTGAGGTTTGATACTAGATATCGAAATAAATGAAAATATATATATATGCAAATGAAACGGATTTACTTTACTGTGATATTAAAATTGCTCTTTTCAGACCTATTATTTCTTCAGTGTGAATGACTTAATCAATACAGTAAACACGAAGATAGTATGAAAAGAAAAAACAGTCTTCTTGTGTCATGACAAAGTTATTTATATATTTTTAATTGGTAGAACGGTAAAAGTAATTATTAGTTGGTGTACTTGATTTTTTATACTATAATTCGTGCCGAAAACATTTGCCTTCAGGAGTCACACAAAATATATTATTACAGATGGCTAAACGTACTTTTATTAGATGACTAACACGCTCCTGTTGTCCAACTTTTCTAGCCTAACCTCTCTTGAAGCAATATATATTCTTATGAGTAATCAAAGTGCTCTTGATCATATTATTATAGGGTTAACAATCAATCAGCGATCCGTTCTAGTGGATATTCGACAAGCATCTGTGTAGGCCGAGCTCTTTACGCACAAATTCCACTTTAAAATTTTTTTTTTTTCCAATTGAAGCTTTCTAGGAAATTTTTGTACTGAATAATTTGATCGTTTTAAGTTCTTTAAAGTACTCTTAGCAACCACTTTTTGTTTGTATGTTTTTTCTGTGGTTAGTAAATATTGGAGGGTTTCTTAATATTTACTTTTACGTTTAATATAACACTGATAACGTTAGGTTAATGTAAAGTTACATTTTTGGTTATTAAGACAGATAATTTTTATTCTAGAGACTAAAAAACTAAGAGAAACTGTGGCTTAGAAGATCAATGTAAAATTAAGCCTATCAGTGTTTATCAGTTCAGTTAATTTAAAGAAAGGACAATATGAAAAAAATAACTTTTCTTGTAATTAAATTGATTAACTTTAATCTTTTTACCAGATTTGATCGAATCGGCGGCCAATAGAAACATTTACAACAGTAGTGTAAGGAATTGGATTATTTTGGTAAAATATAACACCAAGTACGAGTTTTGATATAATAACATGTACCCAAAGCGAGATTGAAATTTCAAGACAAGTTATAAATGACAGATGTGAAGTTCAAATTTATTCGAAGTTCAAGTGTAGGTAATCCTTGTGAACTGTAGATCAATTACACCACCAGAGGATGAACTACCAGTTACATTAAGATCAAAATATGATCAATACAACCATTCTGAAGTGCAACAGAGCAGAATCAAGAGAGACAAGTGGTCCAACCAGAAGGTCATTCACTGCCTACTTTTCTTGAATGTGCATTCGCAGGATGTCGCCAAAATTCATTGTTTCTAAGTTAACTTGTGTCACAGAAGGTAGAGCCACCAGTATATTCCTTCATCCATCTAACTGTATGGAATTCCTTCTTCAGTGATAAAGTAGGTATTATTGATACAGTCAAGATGGCACACAGTCTTTCTTCTGTAATCCACTGGAAGAAAATGAATCAAAATTACTTTTTCTAATTGGACAATTAATGAGCAAATGAAGAATTATTTGCTCTGTTAGTCAACATTGGTAATATACGTTGTTCAAGTATTTGGTTAATTTTTACGTATCAGTATTCATGATTGAAAATGCTGTTAATTTGCGAGAGTGTATTACGAAAGTTTAAATTTATGTTTCATGATTTCTTTATGTTAATATTATTGTTCAAGGAATTCAAAATCCAGTGAAAGGCCAGTACTGTGGGCTATTCTTTTCTCTAACTTAGCAGTTTCTATGGATCTGTGAGCAGAGGAATTTTTAACTTTACGCGTGAGCACGTGAGTTAAAGTTTGGAATTTTCGACCAATTATTAGAACAGTATAAACAACAAGTTATGCTATGATATCTATACTGTGCCAACCTCAGGTATAGAAACGCAGTTTTTGATATTACAAGACTTCAAACTGACCCCTGAGCCAGTGTGGAGAGAGGGTATGACAATGGTGAGTCTGTTAGTTAGTTAGTTAAACTGAGAGTGAAATATTTAAATATTAGTTTATTGAGGAAAATACTAAGTTAGGTTATAAAATTAGCGAGTTTGTAATTCAATGAAGTGATGAAACACGCGTATGAGAAAATCAGTGAGTTATAAGTGAAAATTCTTGATGACGAGAAACCCTCTTGAAGTAAAAAATGAATCTCAGGACGGCTGGTATTAACACCAATTAATACCCATACCAGACGTCCTAAGATACATATAAGTGAAAATGTTGTGTTAGTGTAGGTAGTGTGTTTATTAATAAACATTATTGAAGCTAACATGTAGTGAAAGAAATAAAATTCCATTTTGAGCATTACGTCAATTGAATTGGTTTCGTTTGTTTCGAATTTCACGCAAAGCTACTCGAGGGCTAACTTCTCTAGCCATCACAAACTTAGCAGTGTAAGACTAGAGGGAAGGCAGCTAGTCATCACCACCCACCGCCAACTCTTGGGCTACTCTTTTACCAACGAATAGTGGGATTGACCGTCACATTATAACGCCCCCACCGCTGAAAGGGCGAGCATGTTTGGTGTGACGGGTATTCGAACCCGTGACTCTCGGATTACGAGTCGAACACCTTAAACATCGATTGGACTTTTGATTATTCTTTTAAAACTAATCAAAGCAACCGAGTAATAAAATCCGTTACAAGAGTATAAGTTACGAACTGAACAGACAGTTTTTATTCATTAAACAAACATTTCAGAAACTTTTAAAAATACAACTTGACACCGATAAGTATTTTTATTTACTCAAACATATTTTACATATAATTACTGATAAAAGTATTCAAATCGTGATCTAAAGCAACAAGAAATAAATTCTGTTTTAACCACGTACTTTGGGCGCTAAACTCGAAAACTGTGCGTTGCGAACTCGAATCCCTGTCCACCCAGATATTCTTGCCCTTTATCTTTATAATGTGGCTGGACATGACCAGGTGTTTAGGACTCTTGACTTTTAGTTTGAGGATCGCGGGTTGGGTTCCCCGTCAGAGCAAACATGCTCATCCTTTCAGCCGTGGAGGCATTATAATGTAACGGCCGATCACACTGTAAGTTGTAAAAAGTAGTTCAAGAGTTGGCGGTGGGTGGTGATGACTAGCTGCTTTCCCTCTACTTTTGCAGTGCTAAATTATGGATGACTAGCGTAGAGAGTCCTCTTGTAGCTTTGCGCGAAAGTTCTAAACAATCTACACAGTGACACTGGAATACGGTCCTCTGTGAACGTCTCACATACTATGGTATTCCTTGAACGCTGTATTGGCATTGCATCCTCTGGTAACGTTTCCAAGGAGACACCGTGTGAGGTTAAAACAGTTCTACCTTTACATATGATCATTTTAGGATAAATGAGGAATTTCAGCAATTATCTTTTTCAATAATGTTAATTTTTCTGCATGAAAGAAAGAGGTTAAACCGGTTTGGAGTAACATCAACAGTGTAACTTATAAATCTAAAACGAATTTACCAAAGACGTTATTTAAAAAAAGGAAGCATCGTTAAGAAACTTGCCACCAGGTAGAGGTTTTATTTGCAGGTTGCCCTTCCCCACAGTCTTAACTCACTTGTACGCTGAATCTTGGCAGTAATGTAGGTTTAATATTTTTCAAGTTTAAGTCAATAAACCCATTTGTATCCATGTGAAGCATGATAAAAATACAGTGGCACCCCTGGTGGCAACATATGATAACATGTGTGGTATTCTCATTTGCGTGTTGCATTAAACAATTTCACTTTCTCCTGCCTTATCGTTGGTGAAATAGAATGCCCTGAACTTGAAACCTTATCGAAATAATACAAAACTAAGTAATTCTAAATCCCTTAAAAAACACAACTAAGTAAATTTAGACAATAACAAGCTGTACTCACATACAATTGTTCAAATTCACTTATTAATTATCTGTTCCCCGCTGGTATGGAGTTAAGTCTACGGATTTACAATACTAGCATCAGGAGTTCGATTCCCCTCTGTGGACTTAGCAGATAGCCCATTGTGGCTTTGTTATAAGAAAATACATACATAAATTACTCTCACATTCTTCGAAATTCTACACGATATAAACAAATCTTTAAAACTTTTAAGAGTTCTTCAATCTTGGTAATGTCGTGGTTACTGATGACGTGAAGATACAGTCTTGGTAATGTCGTGGTTTTAGATGGTATGAAAAGGCTAGTTAGAACCTTGGAAACACTCACACATACGAGTGTAATTACTGTGTAATAGAAAGATCTTTAAACGACCTATGAAGTGGATAAATACAACGTTTGACATAACTGTTGAATATTTAAAATTACTCCAATTATTTGTAAGTAGTTTAATTAAATTGTTAGTAAGTGTTTCAAAATAGTACAACAATAAGAAATATTAATAATAGTCAAGCTATTATTAAAACATTATGTCCTATCGTTCGATGTTACGGAACAATTTCAAGTAATTTCCTATTATAAATCATTAGGCCTATGATAGCGTATTCTCAGTTTACAGGTTGGCAAAACGTTGGCTATTAGTTTTAATAACGTAATTTGTGTGGACTGTTCTAGGAGTTAGGTCTTTTCATATATCTTGGTTTGTTGACATAATACGACACATTTTACTTTCCGAACGAATGAGAAATTATACATCGTTTTATTCTTTATTTGATAAAGGAAACCGTATTGATAAGTTGTTCTGATTTAATTTACATTAATTTTTCTTGTGTATACACGTATGTTACAGGTCTGACACTATCAGTTTTACTGTTAAATACCGTACTCTTAAGGTACAGAGTATTTTCAATGTAAGACTCCAGAGTGTGTATCTTTCCCAAGGAGTTATTCAAGCAACCTGAAGGTGGGCCTTAAAAAATGTCATTAGTGCAGTATCATCAGTTCTTACTTTCCTTTTAAACAAATTAAACAGACCAATCAAGAAAGTTGAGAGATGAACTTCATACTTGAATGCACTCCAAGTTCTGCTTTAATTCTGAAAACAACAACAAGAACTATATAGAAGCGAAGTCCCTCAACCAAAAGAAAAGAATCGAACATAACGATTTCCCAACCCCAGTGGGCACCGCCTCATCATTAGCAGAAACCACGTAGCGTCTGTATATAAGGGCGTAAAGAGATTAAAGGGCAAATGTCTGTGTCTGCCTTTCGTTCCTCCCTCCCCGGCAAAAGGTGACAATTCGAAAAAACGCATTGACTTTCTCCATACGCGTGTATAAAGGCACTGAAGCAGAATGGTCACCAGGGAAGAGCTCTTTGAGCTTACAGGAAATCAATATTATGAGATATAATAAAAGGAAATTTCACTTCAATTCTTTGAACTTAAGTGTGCATAAAACTATGATCTGAAATGAAACACCTCGTGACCTAACCCAATAACTTTGTAGTATCGTAACCTTCGTCTTGTTGGTTTCGTTATAAACAGTTCTTTCGTCTTGTTGGCTTCATTATAAACAGTTCTTTTGTCTTGTTGATTTCATTAAAAGCAGTTTCTTCGTCTTGTTGGTTTTGCTATAAGGAGTTCCTTGGTTTTGTTGGCTTCGTTATAAACATTTCTACATTCTGTTGGTTTCATTACTAACAACTCCTATACCTTGTTGGTTTCAGTATAAACAGTTTCTCTGTATTTTATTATAAACAAATTGCTCCATGCTTTTAGTCTACAATAAAGTTATTTCATTTTGTTACGTTATAAACACGGTACGTCACAATAGTTGCATTATAAACACTGTACATAACAACAGTTGCAGTATAAACAGTCTTTAGTTCACAATGTTTATATTATAAACAATTTATACATCACATCGATTTATTATTACAGTTTCCGAATCGCGTTGATTGTGATATAAAATATTCTAATTTTTATTGGTTGTGTTTAAACCATTTCTACATCGACAAGCTGGGTATTTTATGGCAAGTCATTAGGTATATCTGGTTTACATAAATAATTCATTCACGGTGCAAAGTTGTCAAAAAATAAAAATATTTTTATCGTTGTAAAGTAGTTGCTGCGCTTAGATTGGATGGGTAATTAAAGTGTCCTAAAAATCCAGGGGATAAATAAGGAACGTAAAATTAGTTTAATAAGTAATTTAACCTCCACATGATATGGTCGCTAATTTAACCTCCACATGATATAGTCGCTTTATCCTATAATACATTGACAACAAACGTATTGGTTGCTCAACGGTCACTTTTAGAACTGGCGATGTTAAAATAGGGGATTCATTAACAGAAACATATATAGCATGTTTAATTTTGAAAATATGATGAAGTGGCAATGCTTGAGACGTAAGTCTGTCTGTGGGTTGAAAAACTTATTTTTATGGTTTTGTTTTAATTTTATATTGATTTAGACTCGACAAAACGTGAAATTAGTTCAGGTGAATAATTACGTATTTAGACGCATGGTTCCACTTCATCCCACATTCTGACAGTATACCAAGCCAAACTGGTTAGAATTGGCTCATAGAGAGCTGGCCGTCTTGCGCTTTAATCTTACGTCCAGCCAAGTTGGTTAAAAAGTAGTTACCATACAGCTTACCGCCACTCAGTCTGATCATACATAAACCAACCAGGTGAGAAATGGCTCCTACATAGCTAGCTGTTACATTGTCTGATACTACACCAACCACGTCACGCTGGTTAGAACTACCCCTATACAGCTGGCCGTTTCACGATGTGACCATGCCAAGTTTCTGTGTACTGACTGGCTCCTACGCAAGTGACCGTCGTGTATTTAATATCGTTTAACTTAACAATATACATCTACAGCTGGTTGATAAAAAATTCGTTTTTTTAATATTGTCCCTCGTATGGCGACAACCTCAATGTTTTAACACTTTATAGGTGCAAAGGTGATCAAGATGACCATAGTTACGTCATCAAAAATTTTATCACTCTTAGTATAGCGAAAACTTAACACTTTCTAGGTGAAATGAATATGAGGATGACCATACTTACGTCACAATTTTGACTTTCTTTCTATAGTTTCATCGCCACATTGTAGAAAAGACTTGTCTGTCTTCAAACAAATGATTCTCGATCTTAACCAAAAGTTTTTGTCATGCGAGATAATATTTGATTTCCTCGAAAAATAAGAAAGATTCAGCATTAAGCTAGTAATGTGAACACTGGACTGTAAGCGTTAAGCTAGTAATGTGAACACTGGACTGTAAGCGTTAAGCTAGTAATGTGAACACTGGACTGTAAGTGTTAAACTAGTAATGTGAACACTGGACTGTAAGTGTTAAACTAGTAATGTGAACACTGGACTGTAAGTGTTAAACTAGTAATGTGGACACTGGACTGTAAGTGTTAAGCTAATAATGTGAACACTGGACTGTAAGTGTTAAACTAGTAATGTGAACACTGGACTGTAAGCGTTAAGCTAGTAATGTGAACACTGGACTGTAAGCGTTAAGCTAGTAATGTGAACACTGGACTGTAAGCGTTAAGCTAGTAATGTGAACACTGGACTGTAAGCGTTAAGCTAGTAATGTAGTAATGTGAACACTGGAATGTAAGCGTTGCTAGTAAGAACACTGGACTGTAAGCGTTAAGTAATGTGAACAACACTGGATGTGTAGAGTAAGTTAAGCTAGTAATGTGAACACTGGACTGTAAGCGTTAAGCTAGTAATGTGAACACTAGAGCTAGTAATGTGAACACTGGACTGTATGGACTGTAAGTGTTAAACTAGTAATGTGAACACTGGACTGTAAATGTTAAGCTAGTAATGTGAACACTAGACTGTAAGTGTTAAGCTAATAATGTGAACACTGGACTGTGTAAGCTAGTAATGTGTGTTAAGACTAAGTAATGTGAAGCTAGTAATGGACTGTGTGTAAGTGTTAAACTGTAATGGACACTGGACTGTATGGACTGTAAGTGTTAAACTAGTAATGTGAACACTGGACTGTAAGCGTTAAGCTAGTAATGTGAACACTGGACTGTAAGTGTTAAACTAGTAATGTGAACACTGGACTGTAAGCGTTAAGCTAGTAATGTGAACACTGGACTGTAAGTGTTAAACTAGTAATGTGAACACTGGACTAGTGTTAAACTAGTAATGTGAACACTGGACTGTAAGTGTTAAACTAGTAATGTGAACACTGGTGTAAAACTAGTAATGTGAACACTGGACTGTAAGTGTTAAACTAGTAATGTGGACACTGGACTGTAAGTGTAAGTGTTAAGTGCTAGTAATGTGAACACTGGACTGTAAGCGTTAAGCTAGTAATGTGAACACTGGACTGGACTGTAAGCGTTAAGCTAGTAATGTGAACACTGGACTAGTAATGTGAACACTGGACGTTAAGCTAGTAATGTGAACACTGGACTGTAAGCATTAAGCTAGTAATGTGAACACTGGACTGTAAATGTTAAACTAGTAATGTGGACACTGGACTGTAAGTGTTAAGCTAATAATGTGAACACTGGACTGTAAGTGTTAAACTAGTAATGTGAACACTGGACTGTAAGCGTTAAGCTAGTAATGTGGACACTGGACTGTAAGCGTTAAGCTAGTAATGTGAACACTGGACTGTATGGACCGTAAGTGTTAAACTAGTAATGTGAACACTGGACTGTAAGTGTTTAGCTAGTAATGTGAACACTAGACTGTAAGTGTTAAGCTAGTAATGTGAACACTTGACTGTAACTGTAAGCTAGTAATGTGAACACTAGTAATGTGAACACTGGACTGTAAGTGTTAAACTAGTAATGTGGACACTGGACTGTATGGACTGTAAGTGTTAAACTAGTAATGTGAACACTAGACTGTAAGCGTTAAGCTAGTAATGTGAACACTGGACTGTAAGCGTTAAGCTAGTAATGTGAACACTAGACTGTAAGCGTTAAGCTAGTAATGTGAACACTGGACTGTATGGACTGTAAATGTTAAACTAGTAATGTGAACACTGGACTGTAAGTGTTAAACTAGTAATGTGAACACTGGACTGTAAGTGTTAAACTAGTAATGTGGACACTGGACTGTATGGACTGTAAGTGTTAAACTAGTAATGTGGACACTGGACTGTATGGACTGTAAGTGTTAAACTAGTAATGTGGACACTGGACTGTATGGACTGTAAGTGTTAAACTAGTAATGTGGACACTGGACTGTATGGACTGTAAGTGTTAAACTAGTAATGTGAACACTGGACTGTATGGACTGTAAATGTTAAACTAGTAATGTGAACACTGGACTGTATGGACTAGTAATGTGAACACTGGAGTGTTAAGCTAGTAATGTGAACACTGGACTGTATGGACTGTAAATGTTAAACTAGTAATGTGAACACTGGACTGTATGGACTGTAAGTGTTAAGCTAGTAATGTGAACACTGGACTGTATGGACTGTAAGTGTTAAACTAGTAATGTTAAACTAGTAATGTGAACACTGGACTGTAAGTGTTAAACTAGTAATGTGAACACTGGACTGTAAGTGTTAAACTAGTAATGTGGACACTGGACTGTATGGACTGTAAGTGTTAAACTAGTAATGTGGACACTGGACTGTATGGACTGTAAGTGTTAAACTAGTAATGTGGACACTGGACTGTATGGACTGTAAGTGTTAAACTAGTAATGTGGACACTGGACTGTATGGACTGTAAGTGTTAAACTAGTAATGTGGACACTGGACTGTATGGACTGTAAGTGTTAAACTAGTAACCTAGTAATGTGACACTGGACTGTATGGACTGTAAGTGTTAAACTAGTAATGTGGACACTGGACTGTATGGACTGTAAGTGTTAAACTAGTAATGTGGACACTGGACTGTATGGACTGTAAGTGTTAAACTAGTAATGTGGTCACTGGACTGTATGGACTGTAAGTGTTAACCTAGTAATGTGAACACTGGACTGTATGGACTGTAAGTGTTAAACTAGTAATGTGAACACTGGACTGTAAGTGTTAAACTAGTAATGTGAACACTGGACTGTATGGACTGTAAGTGTTAAACTAGTAATGTGGACACTGGACTGTATGGACTGTAAGTGTTAAACTAGTAATGTGAACACTGGATATGGACTGTAAGTGTTAAACTAGTAATGTGAACACTGGACTGTATGGACTGTAAGTGTTAAACTAGTAATGTGAACACTGGACTGTATGGACTGTAAGTGTTAAACTAGTAATGTGAACACTGGACTGTATGGACTGTAAGTGTTAAACTAGTAATGTGGACACTGGACTGTATGGACTGTAAGTGTTAAACTAGTAATGTGGACACTGGACTGTATGGACTGTAAGTGTTAAACTAGTAATGTGGACACTGGACTGTATGGACTGTAAGTGTTAAACTAGTAATGTGGACACTGGACTGTATGGACTGTAAGTGTTAAACTAGTAATGTGGACACTGGACTGTATGGACTGTAAGTGTTAAACTAGTAATGTGAACACTGGACTGTATGGACTGTGAGTGTTAAACTAGTAATGTGAACACTGGACTGTAAGTGTTAAACTAGTAATGTGAACACTGGACTGTATGGACTGTGAGTGTTAAACTAGTAATGTGAACTGTAAGAAACTTTACTTTTGTGCAGTTAGCGTATTTCATTTTTTTTCTAAAAACGACGAAACATTTTAAACAAATTATTTGGTTCGTGCATCAACAATCAATGTACATGGACTTTTCCAAGAGGACGTATTACTCTGCAGTATCACATGACAGAACGAGAATACTCCTTCAGTTTAGCATTCTAAAATAATCTTAAAGTTTCTTACTCGTAATTCTAACATGCAAGTTTAGTATCCACGCAATTCCCTGCATAAAAAATCGAGTCGACGTGACATCTGTCTGGAAGTGTAATTCAAGCGAGAGTCTGAACATACACAAGTTTTGAAGCAGTTAATTGTATATCAGCGCAATTTGAATTTAATTAATGTCGACGCGTCAGCTGTACCGTACAGTCAAGAAGGAAGTGAACAGTGAAACTGAAACCGAAAAATAAATGATTAAAATAGATAAATTCCACACGTTTCCTCTGATCTTAGTCAGAAAAGTTTACAAAGATAAGTAAAACATTAATATATATCTTTTGTACTAAAATTTGAGAGTGCAATGACAAAATACACAGCTATTTAGGAACACAATATTCTGCTGTCAGTAAACCACGATGTCTCCTAACGCAAATTATCAGATGAAGTCTCAGCTTAACTATTTCACTGCCACGTTTATGAATAAGTAAGTCTCCAAGTGCCAAGTTTATTTTAGGATGTACAACGAAATACGTGCAGTGTGGTACAGTTTTTCATATTTTGCCTATTGCTTGTCATATCAACATGGATTTTTAAGAGATATTTGTCTGCAATATTTCAAAGCTAGCTGGTTTCTCAGAATGTAATAAATGTAAAATAAAATAATGATTCATGTATTTATTTATAGACTTTTAAACTGAACTATTAACTAGTAATTGTTGCACCCTTATATCTCAGAATGTTAGGTTTTTCAAGAGTAGAGGAAAATGTATGCACTGTTCCATATATAAACGTGTGCTTGTAAAAGGATTGGGTTATGCTTACGGGTTTTTTTTATGTACCTCTTCCAAACTATTTCGGCACCAAGTAAGTTCGTTACACATATCTTGGCTGGTTTCGAATTTCGCGCAAAGCTGCACGAATGCATTAACCGTCATGAATTCAGCAGTTGTAGGCTAGAGAGAAGGAAGTAACCAACATCATCTGTCAATAACTCTTGGGATATTCTTTTACCAATGAACAGTGGGATTGGTCGTCATTTTCCGACGCCTCCACGATTTAAAGTATGATGATTTTCTATAACAGGGATTCAAATTTTCCACCCAGATTGCGAATTGGGCGCCTTAACCATCTAGCATGGCATGGTCTCTTGGTTACATAGTCTTAATAATAAGTAAGTTATACAAAAGTCTTAATAATAAGTAAGTTATACAAAAGATTGTGGGAACATACAACCAGTACTGCAATTTTCCTCATTCACTGCGTTACTTTTTTTTATACTTATAAAGAAACGGAGTAATTTGACCACTTTTCACTTTTTTTGGTCAGTTCAATGTTTCACACACTAAGAAAATAGAAAATTACTCATAATAACTCCATACGTGCATCACTTCGGTAGTAGACGGTGTGCAAACAAGACGTTATATTAAGGGTTAAGGATGTCTTCTTCCAACAAGTTAAGTAAACAACTGATCTGTCTTGCATCGAATGTCATAACAAAGGTCCCGAATAATCGAAACACTAAATCTGCCCATTTTGTGAGAACCTGGAAAGTATATATTTTACAGAGAACTATCATTCCTAATAATGTAATTTGATGGCTATTAAAACGTCGTAGTAATGTAGATTTATGTTTTAAAGAAAATAACTTAGTTGCAAAGAGAAACTATGAAAGACAAAAATGAAGGGTTGAAGTGAAGACACGTGGTAAAAGACGAGTCATAAGAACAGCTAGAGTTTTCTATTTCATATGTAATGACATTTTTTTATTTCAGTTATATATTTCAGATGTGCATTCCTCATTTCAAAGATATAGTTTCACAAAATAAAAGCAAGCACTGCCTCGAACGTAACAGTTAACTTGTATGAAATAATGTGTTTATTATATTTGCTATGAAACCAGCAAGATCTCCGCAAAGAAAACCTTTACACTAACTCATATGGACAGATCTAATTACTCCCTCTGTAAACATTGGTTACAGATTCACAATAAAACATCCACAAAGCTATATAGACAGATCTAATTACTCCCTCTGTAAACATTAGTTACAGATTCACAATAAAACATCCACAAAGCCATAGAGACAGTTCTAATTACTCCCTCTGTAAACATTGGTTACAGATTCAGAATAAAACATCCCCAAAGCCATAGAGACAGTTCTAATTACTCCCTCTGTAAACATTAGTTACAGATTCACAATAAAACATATCCACAAAGTTATAGAGACAGTTCTAATTACTCCCTCTGTAAACATTGGTTACAGATTCACAATAAAACATCCACAAAGCCATAGAGACAGATCTAATTACTCCCTCTGTAAACATTGGTTACAGATTCACAATAAAACATCCACAAAGCCATAGAGACAGTTCTAATTACTCCCTCTGTAAACATTGGTTACAGATTCACAATAAAACATCCACAAAGCCATAGAGACAGATCTAATTACTCCCTCTGTAAACATTGGTTACAGATTCACAATAAAACATCCACAAAGCCATAGAGACAGTTCTAATTACTCCCTCTGTAAACATTGGTTACAGATTCACAATAAAACATCCACAAAGCCATAGAGACAGTTCTAATTACTCCCTCTGTAAACATTAGTTACAGATTCACAGTAAAACATATCCACAAGGCCATATGGACAGACCTAGAAAATGTTAGAACTAGTGTAAAGCGGTTATGGACATTGTGTATCGTGAACTAGCTCACGTTTCAGTCAGTTAAATACATACACGTATCTCGATTACTAAGTGAACCACAACAAACTTAATACAGCAGATGATCAACGAATACTAAACTGTTCCCTGAGTAAGAAAACCTAGGTTTAAATATAATACCACTAATGTTGTGTTCACGTCTGTATCTTATTTTAATATTAGGTTGTGCCCCTTCTGACCTTTATAGAGTGCACGACGGACTGTTATAATCAGATGCGAGTTATTGATGCCACACACATATTAGGGCTTTCTAAAGTTTCAAGGTACTTATAGCTCTCTTCTTTTGCACTTTGTATCCCATTAAATTCCAAGAGTTTTCAGTTGGGTTGAGATCTGGGCTGTTGTCGAGTCAACCTAATGTCTTAATCCTCTCCCTTCAAATATAGTTCTTCACTTCAAGTGGTGAAATAAGTTGAGTGACATTTATATTATGTGTACTGCACAAAGTGCATAAATATTAATAACCTTTTTAGCCCTGTGGCATGGAAAAGAGTCATAATGGAATATGCACTGGTCAGTTACACCGAAGTGATCATTAATTGTTGGCTTTAACCGCGACTCGAGAATCTCGATGTATTTGTTTGCATGGGCAGTGTCTCTCACCAAAAGGAGGAGTCCCATATCCTGGCCAAAGATACACGTTCACAATACCTGACCCTGTGGATACATCACAGTTGGGTTCAAACACATTTGATGAAATTCTTTTCTACATCGACGTCGTACAAAATGCACATCAGACTAGTGCAAGTTGAATGATGATTCGTCTAGGAAATATACTTGGTTTCACAGTACTTTAGTCCAGACAACTCGCTATGTGGTTAATTTGAGCCTCAACTTTTTCATCTTGTTGTTGAAGAAGGATTTCTTTTTCAGCTGTCTTACTGGGGTATTGGCTGAGTCAGGAAGGTGCGCACGACGATTGTGACCTCTAAATTTTCTGATGTGCTCTTTTGAGGTCTGTGGATGATAGACGGCGATCTTATAGGCTCTTGGGTTTCCAAACACAACCACCATCTTCTATGGAAGCTTTGTTGCTAAAGTGGCTCAGTTTAATTCTTCTAGCAACCAGCCTTGTCAGAAATCACCTTTCGCTCAGAGAAACAATGAGACTTTTTTACAATGCTGTCAAATCGCAGCCCTTGTCTATAGTAACATCACATGCACGTTGTAGGAAATAGACTTCTAAACTGATTCTCAGTAAGAACCTGCATTTATAGCAAAAATAAAACGGCTAATGTAATACCTAGACAATCTGTAGAGCTGTAGATATAATAATTAGACGGTATTGCATCATTCATGAAATACATTTGCACCTACAAGCGTTAGGGCCTCAAAAAAGACAGTGATTCCGATGGAAAGTGTGAAAAATTAGGTAATGCAATAAATTTTTCCATCATTGTAATTAGTCCCTTCTAATAATTGATTATGGATTCATAATTAAACGTTTATACTGGCTTAAACAGACAAACCCGATTAATCCTCTGACCACTTATTGCAGATTCATTCTTTAATTGTAAACATGGTTGATCTTAACGCTTTTTTGTTTTTTATGGAATTATCAAACAATGCAAATGACGAGTCCTGTCTGTGTCATAGACATAAGATCAGCGTAAACTTGTTTTAAATAAATAAACATAGAATTCAATAAGAGAGTAAATTTCTTGTAAATATTAATACTTTGTGTTGTTTACCATTAAGCCTTACCTCCTTCTGTTAAAGTTATGAGTCCTTTACTATTAAGCAGCATAAACTTAACGTTTGTACAAGCTCGAACACTGTTGTAAGTTATAGGCCTAAGACGTTTCAAAGAAACTGCTTTGTTAACGGTAGAAGACCCAACGTAGAAATAAACTTAATTGTGCAATTTCACAGCTAATCTCCCTAATACGTTAGTATACGTGACCGCTAGCACTGTTCCAAGTACTTGACTAAATTAAAATATGTCCTCTCAATACTCTTTCATTATCTTACCAGATAGCTGATTCTCGTGTTTAAAACTAATCTATGTTATAGATATTTCACAAAGCGTCTCAATCATTACATCATCATTGCAATCAGCCATATTAAACATTATACCCTGCTGTTAAAGTATGACTCTTGTGTTAATAGGCAGTATATCCTTTTATTAAAATTGAATCATATACTGTTAATCAGTGTTTTCTTGCATTATAACGATAATTATGTATTATTAAGAACTACACCCTTTTTTAAGTTATTACTTACGCATTAATAATACAAATATTTGTTTGTTAATGACAATATACAATATCAATAGCTAACTATATTAAACTAAACGCAAATTTATGTAAAAACATGAGCACTGAATAAGGATAAGAATGTTGAAAGAATTCAGCTTGTATTAACTTGCTGGACCTCTTGACGACTTGTGTTCGCTGTTATTACGGAATTATTGATTTATTCTCGACATGACACACAAAATAAGAACTTGCATTCATTCAAAACTAATTAATGCGTAATTAATTGTTTTCAACAGCCCAGGGAAACCATTGAAATCCCAGTTAGGTAACTCTGAGTTTCGGAAAACTACAAATGGAAATTAATTTCTTCAAACTCCCAACTGAATCGCATTCTCCCTGAAAATATTCCGAGTTTTCAAACGTAGAATTTAACATGACGTTACTGTTGAGTGGAAGAGCGGTACTAATACATCTGTCTGAATTAAATTAATTAATCTTCAGTTTACTAATAGCTCAGGCCACCAGGGCTCGTTCTCAGCCATGAACCTTTCTTTATATAGACATGTTATGAAGTAATAGTTATACAATCATTTACGAAATGAGATGTGACATTACTGAGGAGTTCCAGACTTTTATTACGTTACCTGCTGTGGCTTGTTTGTTTGTTTTTGAATTTCGCACAAAGCTACTCAAGGGCTATCTGTGCTAGCCGTCCCTAATTTAGCAGTGTAAGACTAGAGGGAAGGCAGCTAGTCATCACAACCCACCGCTAACTCTTGGGTTACTCTTTTACCAACGAATAGTGGGATTGACCGTACATTATAACGCCCCCACGGCTGGGAGGGCGAGCATGTTTAGCGCGACGCGGGCGCGAACCCGCGACCCTCGGATTACGAGTCGCACGCCTTACGCGCTTGGCCATGCCGGGCCTACCTGCTGTGTCTACCTCGGGGATCAAGCCCCACATCTTAGCGTTGTGAGTCTGTAAACATACCGCTGATCCATCTAGAGACATTTATTAAGGTTATTCACCACGCACGAGCGTATTTTGTTTTGTATTGTTTATAATAACATTAGATCAAGGATGTGTTTAAAACATCCACTATCACGCTGCTCTGCTTTGAACCAGATCAAAGGAAATAATTTGTGAGTCATCTTTTTCTTTTCTTGTGTTATTGTTTATTAATCACATATAATAAGGAAATACATTTGTTTTCATTAATTATTTCTCTCTCTTTCGACTAAGCAGTGCCGCGTGCTTAGGGCGCTCGACTTGCATTATGAGGGTCCCGGGTTCGAATTGTCATCTCACCAAACATATTCTCCCCTTTTCAGCCGTTGGGGCGTTATTATGTTACGATCAATTCCGCTATGCTTTGGCACAAAAAGAACCCAAGAGTTGGCGGTGGGTGGTGATGACTAGCTACCTTCCCTCTACTCTTACACTGCTAAATTAGGGACGGCTAGCGCAGATATTTCTCGTGTAGCTTTTCGTGAAATTCAAAACAAAGGAAAATATCCCACTAAGTAGTTGAAGTAATTCATGTCTCCAACCCTCATTTAAGCAGCCAATAAAACATGAAATCAGTATAAGTTTCTAGTCTTTTGATTGTTCACAATACCAGAATGGAAAACCAAGTTTCCGGAAGATTGATATTTAACAGAAACTTCCGAAATTCTTCGATTGGCTGCTAACATTTTTATGTCAACCAATAAAAAAAAACAAAACGACATAACTTTCGATTTTTTGGCCCTCCTCTGCAATAAAAAAAAAAAAATAGAACTTATGGCATGAAATAAACAATAAGTGAGATTCATAAAAATATTTTTTGAGCTTGAGGTATCTTACGTAATAACCGTTGAACAAGACGGATGATTTTAATACGTGACTCCACTATTAGTTGTTTTGTTTTTGTTCTGTTTGCTTTTGAAGCTCACGACTATATAAAGGGCTGTTACTGGGCGAAACGCGAAGAGGTAATATCCGCCTCCCCATATCTTTTTCATCGTCTCTGTGCATTGATTGTTCTTAATAATAGTTAATACAATTTTTTTCGATCTCTCTTTCAATATATTACGCAGTTTAATTTATCCTCATTGAAGCATCTAATAACACATATAATAGTTTAACACCCAGGAGGGTTTTTTTTTGCGATTGCCAGTTCGGTTTATAATTAATAGACCTGATCAAACGAGTTCAAAAGATTGACCTTTCAACCAAACGATCTCTTGATTTAAGTATGAAGAAATAGGATATTTCAGGAAATATTTCTGGGTTTAAGGTTGGCTTGATTAAGTAATGATTTTTACTAATTTAATTAATAACTATTTTAATCAAGAAGATTTTAGGGTTAAAGAAAATGTGTTATTTTAACTCATGGTTGAGCTTGTTCATAATATGTTGGTTTGCGTATCTTCCAGGAGAAATACAAGTTAGCTGACTAAAAAGTGTTACTTAGCAGATGTTACAGATGCTCTCGTTTTGTAAAGAGCTAATTAAGCTTCCTATAAATGACTAAATGGCGTGTCTAAGGAGATGCGAACCCTCGCGTCTCGACAGACGTGTTTAATATCTGCATACATTGTTTACGACAAATTTCCAAACATATGTCAATACATGAACTCCATGGGTGAAAGATTATGTTTGTTTTTCTGAAATCAAGCAACATCCTCCATGAAGGTTGAACAACTCGAGCAAAAATCTTCGAAACCAAACCCAACAAGTCGTGAACAACATTCTCATCCAAAAAGTTATTTCCAAAGGAGAACATTCAGAATAGATTGGCTAAACCTAAAAAGCTGGACTTATATATATATCTACTGGTACATTCAACGAATTAATAAACAAAGCCACAAGTGCACGAGCATGCAGCACACAGAAAAACTAAGAGTTGTTTTCATAAGAGAGATAAAAGAATAAACTCGAAACTCATTTAACTACAGTTAATCAGGAAAAATGTAGGATAACTAGAAATCAAACCCAGTAAACATTTCAGTTAATTGGGAAAAAATACATGATTTAGAAACGTAAACCTTGAGAGAATTGAGTTTATAACGAATATGTACTCCATTTATATTGGTCAATAAAAGATATGTTAGACTGAATCTTAATTAATGAAATACTTTAAATAATCAGGAAAAACCAAGTAATTTTAAAACTTAAATCAAGAGACATTTCAATTAGTTATAAAAGAAGTAGTTAATTAGAACTTTAACCCAAGATTAGTTAATTGGGAAGATATATAGTCTTCATTGGCTTATCATTGATATATTTTAGCTAATATTGAAGAATTGTAAAACACAAAAAAGTTTAATAAATGAACATTTTATTTAATTCGAGAAATGCAGTTTACCGAGGAGCTTAATTAGGAAAACTTACGTTACTCAGAAGTTTGATTTATCACTTAGGAGTTTAGCCCTTGAGACATTCAAGTTAATCACGAAAACATACCTTGAAATATGTCAATTAATCAGGAAGAAGTAGCTTACTGAGAAACATGGTCCAAGAGTTCAGTAGGAAACACCGTGTTACTATTTTAACATGCTTTAGTTAACTGACCACACAGCTCTGCATAGGAAGGGTTCTACTAACGGCAGTGACATCAAAACTCTGCACAGGAAGGATTCTACTAACGGCAGTGACATGAAAACTCTGCACAGGAAGGGTTCTACTAACGGCAGTAACATGAAAACTCTGCACAGGAAGGGTTCTACTAACGGCAGTGACATAAACACTCTGCACAGGAAGGGTTCTACTAAAGGCAGTGACATAAACACTCTACACAGGAAGGGTTCTACTAAAGGCAGTGACATAAACACTACACAGGAAGGATTCTACTAACGGCAGTGACATAAACACTCTGTACAGGAAGTATTCTACTAACGGCAGTGACATAAACACTCTACACAGGAAGGGTTCTACTAAAGGCAGTGACATAAACACTCTGCACAGGAAGGGTTCTACTAACGGCAGTGACATAAACACTCTGTACAGGAAGTATTCTACTAACGGCAGTGACATAAACACTACACAGGAAGGGTTCTACTAACGGCAGTGACATAAACACTCTACACAGGAAGGGTTCTACTAACGGTAACGACATGACAACTTTATGAAGGACGGGTTCTATTAACGGTAATGACATGACAACTTTATGAAGGACGGGTTCTGTTAACGGTAATAACATGACAACTCTATATAGGAAGAGTTCTACTAAGTGTAATAACATGGCAATTCTATACAGGAAGGATTGTACTAACTGCAATAACATGACAATTCTATACACGAAGGATTATACTAACTGTAGAAATTAGGAAAGATTAATAATTACATACTAATGTTTTTAATCTACAACCTTATGAAGGAAGAATTATATGAATTTTTCCATTCTGACAATTCTCAGTAAGTTAGGTTGTGGTACGTTTTTAACCCCATAACCCTCTGTAGGGATTATTATGCTAACACGTTTATCTTGAAACCTGTGTAAAGGAATGTTTATGTTAAGCGTATCTGCCATTACTGGTAAACATTGAATATTCTTTGTAACAGGTCTTTTAGATTGAAGAGAAACGTATAACGTAATGTGAATGAATGACCTAATGGGTTTTAGATGTTGTTAAGAAAGCCCATCTACCTCTTCGAATCATGCTCAAGAACGTACTTGTAGGCAAAGAATGTCTTTTGAGCTTCAGTCCACTATGTTCTTTTTATCTTTTGTTGTCGTCCTTTCCATCGATAAAAACGTCTACAAGCCGCTAGTTCTTTGAAAAACGAAAACGAAGAAAGAAATCTAAGCCGCAGCATATATTGGAATTTAAGTTCCGGGATGTACTTTTATCTTCTTCAGGGATCACTTAAGTTTTAGTATTATGAAACACGAAAAAGGACAAAACTGACAATATCGTCTGGCAGTTTATACTTGAATCTCTTCTTCGAGTATGTTATTTCTCATGACAACAAATCTCCTTATTGCACAATCTCATACTCTGCAATCGATAAAACAAAGGCGAAAATGGACGCCAACTGCCTTATAGAAATAGAATAGGTTTCTTTACGGGAAGAAGGTCTTGATAAAGAAGGGAAGCTGGTGAAACTTTATAGTGTTTAACAGATTACCTGTAATGCGATATACGAGTTTCAGGCTGAAACAGCAAATTTTGTTCATATTTTGCGTTACTTGTAATGTATAAAAACACATTACACCAAGATCACTTTGTTTTTCTATTAGATGAACGATTCGATGTCAATATATGACATTATAATTTTTCAAGTCTTTTCAATATACTTAGTATATGGCCTCCAGTCACTGATCATAACTCAGTGTAAGTATAGAACACTTATCAATCTCAACAGCTCTCAGATGTTTAAGTAAGATGTTCAGACTTTCTATGAGATGCATACCCGTCAACCTCAATTTTATAAGTGATTTTATAGAAAATTATTTATGTTTCTAACATAAAATTTCTTATGTAGGTCACCTAACCCTCGTTGTTACGTCACCTAACTAAGAGAAGTATGGAACAGAATTTACACCTTAACCGATATAAGTAAGAGAAGTATGGAACAGAATTTACACCTTAACCGATATAAGTAAGAGAAGTATGAAACAGTATTTATACCTTAACCGATATAAGTAAGAGAAGTATGGAACAGAATTTACACCTTAACCGATATAAGTAAGAGAAGTATGGAACAGGATTTACACCTTAGCCGATATAACTAAGAGAAGTATGAAACAGTATTTATACCTTAACCGATATAAGTAAGAGAAGTATGGAACAGAATTTACACCTTAACCTATATGACTAAGAGAAGTATGGAACAGAATTTACACCTTAACCGATATAAGTAAGAGAAGTATGGAACAGGATTTACACCTTAACCGATCTAACTAAGAGAGTATGGAACAGGATTTACACCTTAGCCGATCTAACTAAGAGAAGTATGGAACAGGATTTACACCTTAACCGACCTAAGTAAGAGAAGTATGGAACAGGATTTACACCTTAACCGATCTAACTAAGAGAACTATGGAACAGGATTTACACCTTAACCGATCTAACTAAGAGAAGTATGGAACAGGATCTACACCTTAACCTATATGACTAAGAGAAGTATGGAACAGGATTTACACCTTAACCTATATGACTAAGAGAAGTATGGAACAGGATTTACACCTTAACCGATCTAACTAAGAGAAGTATGGAACAGGATTTACACCTTAACCGATCTAACTAAGAGAACTATGGAACAGGATTTACACCTTAACCGATCTAACTAAGAGAAGTATGGAACAGGATCTACACCTTAACCTATATGACTAAGAGAAGTATGGAACAGGATTTACACCTTAACCGATCTAACTAAGAGAAGTATGGAACAGGATTTACACCTTAACCGACCTAAGTAAGAGAAGTATGGAACAGGATTTACACCTTAACCGATCTGACTAAGAGAACTATGGAACAGGATTTACACCTTAACCGATCTAACTAAGAGAAGTATGGAACAGGATCTACACCTTAACCTATATGACTAAGAGAAGTATGGAACAGGATTTACACCTTAACCGATCTAACTAAGAGAAGTATGAAACAGGATTTACACCTTAATCGATATAAGTAAGAGAAGTATAGAACAGGATTTACGCCTTAACCGATCTGATTAAGAGAAGTATAGAACAGGATTTACACCTTAATTTATCTGACTAAGAGAAGTATGGAACAGGATTTACATCCTAACTTATCTAATTTGTTCTATTTATTGTTTATTGTTCCTCTTTGCTACATTTTGCCCATATGAGTTGTTTCGGTTACAACAGATAAAATATAAGTCTAAACTTGGCAATTTTCGTATAATGTTTAGTGAAATACTTCACAGAGTTGTAGTAAAGATGACATTAGTTGTAAAAAGGTGAAGGTGATGTTAATAGTTAAGGTGATTATTGGTAAAAAATACATTAGTGGTAAAGGTAATATCTAGATTTATGTAAATTTATATTGATAGAAGATAGAAAATGTTAATATTTTCTCTGTGAGTATCATAATATTTTTGCTTGTGTTTTCTTTTCAGATGAAGATGGTGGTATTTTAAATTCGTTTTCTTAAGAGAATAGTTTTCTTGTTTTGCAATTAAGCACAAAGCTCCACAAAGGGTTATCTGTGCTCTGCACAGGTATTGAAACCCGGTTTTTAGCGTTGTAAGCCCGCAGACTTAGCGCTGTGCTACTGTGGGGTGAGTAGTTTTTGTATTCATGTCTTAAGAAGTGTAGTTTTATGTTCATATTTTAAATAATTTAGCTTTGTGTTCGTGTTTTAAAGAATGTAGTTTTGTGTTCATGGTTTAAACAATATAGATTTGTGTTCATTTTTTAAATAATGTAGTTTTGTGTTCATTTTTTATACAATGTAGTTTGTGTTCATGATTTAAACAATGTAGTTTTGTGTTAATCTTTTAAACAATGGAGTTTGTGTTCATGATTTATATAATGTAATTTGTGTTCATGATCCGTACAATGTAGCTTAGTAATATATATGCAAAAACGGCTCGTTTGGGTTGAGAGAATATTTTACATTGAAGAGCGAACAACGTTTCGACCTTATTCGGTCATCGTCAGGTCAGGTGCATATATAATGTAGTTTTTTGTTCATGATTTATACGATGTAGTTTGAGTTCATGATTTATACGATGTAGTTTGAGTTCATGATTTATACGATGCAGTTTGTGTTCATGATTTATACGATGCAGTTTGTGTTCATGATTTATACGATGTAGTTTCATGTTTATCTTTTAAATAATGTAGTTTATGTTCATGGTTTAACGATGTAGTTTGTGTTCATGATTTATACGATGTAGTTTGAGTTCATGATTTATACGATGCAGTTTGTGTTCATGATTTATACGATGCAGTTTGTGTTCATGATTTATACGATGTAGTTTTATGTTTATCTTTTAAATAATGTAGTTTATGTTCTTGGTTTAACGATGTAGTTTGTGTTCATGATTTATACGATGTAGTTTGTGTTCATGATTTATACGATGTAGTTTGTGTTCGTGATTTATACGATGCAGTTTGTGTTCATGATTTATACGATGTAGTTTGTGTTCATGATTTATACGATGCAGTTTGTGTTCATGATTTATACGATGTAGTTTGTGTTCATGATTTATACGATGTAGTTTGTGTTCATGATTTATACGATGTAGTTTGTGTTCATGATTTATATGATGCAGTTTGTGTTCATGATTTATACGATGTAGTTTGAGTTCATGATTTATACGATGCAGTTTGTGTTCATGATTTATACGATGTAGTTTGAGTTCATGATTTATACGATGCAGTTTGTGTTCATGATTTATACGATGCAGTTTGTGTTCATGATTTATACGATGCAGTTTGTGTTCATGATTTATACGATGCAGTTTGTGTTCATGATTTATACGATGTAGTTTGTGTTCATGATTTATACGATGTAGTTTGTGTTCATGATTTATACGATGCAGTTTGTGTTCATGATTTATACGATGTAGTTTGTGTTCATGATTTATACGATGCAGTTTGTGTTCATGATTTATACGATGTAGTTTTATGTTTATCTTTTAAATAATGTAGTTTATGTTCATGGTTTAACGATGTAGTTTGTGTTCATGATTTATACGATGCAGTTTGTGTTCATGATTTATACGATGCAGTTTGTGTTCATGATTTATACGATGTAGTTTGTGTTCATGATTTATACGATGCAGTTTGTGTTCATGATTTGTACGATGTAGTTTTATGTTTATCTTTTAAATAATGTAGTTTATGTTCATGGTTTAACGATGTAGTTTGTGTTCATGATTTATACGATGCAGTTTGTGTTCATGATTTATACGATGCAGTTTGTGTTCATGATTTATACGATGTAGTTTTATGTTTATCTTTTAAATAATGTAGTTTATGTTCATGGTTTAACGATGTAGTTTGTGTTCATGATTTATACGATGTAGTTTGTGTTCATGATTTATACGATGTAGTTTGTGTTCATGATTTATACGATGTAGTTTGTGTTCATGATTTATACGATGCAGTTTGTGTTCATGATTTATACGATGTAGTTTGTGTTCATGATTTATACGATGCAGTTTGTGTTCATGATTTATACGATGTAGTTTGTGTTCATGATTTATACGATGCAGTTTGTGTTCATGATTTATACGATGTAGTTTGTGTTCATGATTTATACGATGTAGTTTGTGTTCATGATTTATACGATGCAGTTTGTGTTCATGATTTATACGATGTAGTTTGTGTTCATGATTTATACGATGTAGTTTGTGTTCATGATTTATACGATGTAGTTTGTGTTCATGATTTATACGATGCAATTTGTGTTCATGATTTATACGATGTAGTTTGAGTTCATGATTTATACGATGCAGTTTGTGTTCATGATTTATACGATGTAGTTTGAGTTCATGATTTATACGATGCAGTTTGTGTTCATGATTTATACGATGTAGTTTTATGTTTATCTTTTAAATAATGTAGTTTATGTTCATGGTTTAACGATGTAGTTTGTGTTCATGATTTATACGATGTAGTTTGTGTTCATGATTTATACGATGTAGTTTGTGTTCATGATTTATACGATGTAGTTTTTTGTTCACCTTTAAGACACCTTTAGTTTTGCGTCGTGTTCTATATAGAATAACTTTTGTTCGTGTTATTATGTCCATAATAAGTGGAACGCATTTCTGACGCGCACAGTTGTGTTTAACTGCTATTTTGAAGAACTAATGATAATAATAAATGTATATATATATGTTCATTTTCAGATCTACTAAATGAGTTACATAGAAAAATGGCATTATATCTACTTATTAATTAATTTCTTTTAGGAAGGGGGCTAGGAATGTTAAAGACGTGTTAAAATATCTAAGCTAAAACAATATTCATTGATATTGACGGAAACACGTATTGTCAGCTCACCAGTGTCTGTCGTAGAGTCCCCTGCTGGGATAGCATATATCCCGATATAGCTTTGTTATATAAAAACACACATAAACTATCATCGTGGTTACTGTAAATATTACATATCTATATAAAAGGTATAGTTTCTAACTAAAAGAGTTCTGAAGTCCAGAAGAACATATAAATATGTTTGAGAGATAAAAGTATCTTTAAGGTTAGGTATTAACTGAACATTATAACAGCTTTCATGAGACAAAGCAACACATTTCCATGTGGCACACTTTCTCACATAGTGCTGTTATACGACAGGAATACTATTTTAAGTGTAAGTTTTACAACTAAGTTGAGCAAGAAGTTAAAACAAATTCACAAATCGTACTTGTAGTCTTTGCGATCACTTTAGATAGATAGATGTCTAACTTCGTATTCTTACTTTCAGTCATACGAAAGTCTCACTCCCAATTTTAGTTTTGATAATTTTGTCGAAATGTAACCTCCCTTATCTCTAATATTGAGTACTGCATCTATTACATTAACACACAGTTTTTGTTTGTACTAAAAATGCACGCGCTGTTCATTTCAACGGATGTAAACGAAAGGCGATGCCAACTTACTTTAGCGAACATTTTATACAACATATTAACAGCTTATCACAGGTTTTAAGAAGAGCTCACGTTCGTAGAATAACATTACAAGTTTATTTACGGATAGTATTAAGTAGGATAATGTTAGGTCTAACGAAAATATAGCAAACAATGAACACTAGTTACAGTTATATCTTTATTCTCATTAAATACTTAACTAATGTTAGGCCTCAGAGTATTGGACTGAAAGGTATCTGTGCCTGCGATTAGAATTATTTTGTGTTATTCTTATATAAACTTAATAGTAGTAATCAGCTCTAGTGTCAAATACTGAAGAGATCAGAATATGTAAACTTAGTAGTAATCAGCTCTAGTGTCAAATACTGAAGAGATCAGAATATGTAAACTTAGTAGTAATCAGCTCTAGTGTCAAATACTGAAGAGATCAGAATATGTAAACTTAGTAGTAATCAGCTCTAGTGTCAAATACTGAAGAGATCAGAATATGTAAACTTAGTAGTAATCAGCTCTAGTGTCAAATACTGAAGAGATCAGAATATGTAAACTTAATAGTAATCAGCTCTAGTGTCAAATACTGAAGAGATCAGAATATGTAAACTTAGTAGTAATCAGCTCTAGTGTCAAATACTGAAGAGATCAGAATATGTAAACTTAGTAGTAATCAGCTCTAGTGTCAAATACTGAAGAGATCAGAATATGTAAACTTAGTAGTAATCAGCTCTAGTGTCAAATACTGAAGAGATCAGAATATGTAAACTTAGTAGTAATCAGCTCTAGTGTCAAATACTGAAGAGATCAGAATATGTAAACTTAGTAGTAATCAGCTCTAGTGTCAAATACTGAAGAGATCAGAATATGTAAACTTAATAGTAATCAGCTCTAGTGTCAAATACTGAAGAGATCAGAATATGTAAACTTAGTAGTAATCAGCTCTAGTGTCAAATACTGAAGAGATCAGAATATGTAAACTTAGTAGTAATCAGCTCTAGTGTCAAATACTGAAGAGATCAGAATATGTAAACTTAGTAGTAATCAGCTCTAGTGTCAAATACTGAAGAGATCAGAATATGTAAACTTAGTAGTAATCAGCTCTAGTGTCAAATACTGAAGAGATCAGAATATGTAAACTTAGTAGTAATCAGCTCTAGTGTCAAATACTGAAGAGATCAGAATATGTAAACTTAGTAGTAATCAGCTCTAGTGTCAAATACTGAAGAGATCAGAATATGTAAACTTAGTAGTAATCAGCTCTAGTGTCAAATACTGAAGAGATCAGAATATGTAAACTTAGTAGTAATCAGCTCTAGTGTCAAATACTGAAGAGATCAGAATATGTAAACTTAGTAGTAATCAGCTCTAGTGTCAAATACTGAAGAGATCAGAATATGTAAACTTAGTAGTAATCAGCTCTAGTGTCAAATACTGAAGAGATCAGAATATGTAAACTTAGTAGTAATCAGCTCTAGTGTCAAATACTGAAGAGATCAGAATATGTAAACTTAGTAGTAATCAGCTCTAGTGTCAAATACTGAAGAGATCAGAATATGTAAACTTAGTAGTAATCAGCTCTAGTGTCAAATACTGAAGAGATCAGAATATGTAAACTTAGTAGTAATCAGCTCTAGTGTCAAATACTGAAGAGATCAGAATATGTAAACTTAATAGTAGTAATCAGCTCTAGTGTCAAATCCTGCATAGATTAGGATATATGAAATTAATAATGGTAATCAGCTGTACCATCAGATCTGAAACAAAAGCTGGTTTTCCATATAATCGTTTCTTTATAAAATATTATAACCTTGCTGAAACATTAGACAAGATATATTAAACAGAAACTTGGAATTTGTGTAATTTTTATTACACACATTAAGCAACATATCTAATATAACGTTTAGCAGATTTAAGAAAGGTAATCACCAACTGTAACGATGTTTTCTATTAGATCCATGGAGATTAGACAAGAATTGTGTTTTATCGTTCTCAGTGTGTGTGTGTGTGTTTGATCAAAAATAAATAATATATTCGTGACTATGAGCAGTAACATTTTTTTGCTTTGCTTTTACTTAATCTTGGGAAATATTTGGGATTGTATTGCCTCACTAAGAACAGAGATTTATAATTCGTCTTGTACAGCGAGGTAATTCGCATTTGTCGTTGTGGTAATTAAATCTACCATACATAATATGAAGTAATGTTTAACATTCTGCACGGGAGAATGGCACCTAGAACGACCATATGATTGCAGCGCCCCCTATTAACTTATGTGACAGTTGAAAGTTGGCCCGCGTGTCGTATCTGCCAGTTCCATGATTTGACTGGCTTACGTGTTGTTTGGTGGCTGTCGCCTCATGTAGTTAAGATTATAGTGTAGTCTTGGTCGAAAGGAGGGAATCGACAGATCATAAACGCCGACACTCGAGTTATATGAACGTTCAGAGTTGCTCACAATTTGCAGGTGTAGAGACAAACTAGTAAAGAGAATTTCTGCTAATTTTGGGTCCTCTTTCTCGCTCGATGGCGACGGGGTAATCGTCTTCATTATTCCGTGCTTCGGTAGCCTTTGGGCCCGATAAGAGATCTCTGATCAGCTAGTAAACTCAGAGTTACATCTTTTTCGTTTAATCGTCGAACTTGGAGAATGGATGCTTCGAAAGACAGAGCCGCGACGGAACTATTGAGAAGGTAAGTTGGAAATCTCACTCAATAACGTTGGTAATAAAAGAACCTAGGAGGTAAAGTCCTTCTTACTTTATAACGTTGGTAATAAAAGAACCTAGGAGGTGAAGTCCTTCTTACTTTATAACGTTGGTAATAAAAGAACCTAGGAGGTGAAGTCCTTCTTACTTTATAACGTTGGTAATAAAAGAACCTAGGAAGTGAAGTCCTTCTTACTTTATAACGTTGGTAATAAAAGAACCTAGGAGGTGAAGTCCTTAATTTATAAGGTTGGTAATAAAAGAACCTAGGAGGTGAAGTCCTTTTTACTTTATAACGTTGGTAATAAAAGAACCTAGGAAGTGAAGTCCTTCTTACTTTATAACGTTGGTAATAAAAGAACCTAGGAAGTGAAGTCCTTCTTACTTTATAACGTTGGTAATAAAAGAACCTAGGAGGTGAAGTCCTTCTTACTTTATAACGTTGGTAATAAAAGAACCTAGGAAGTGAAGTCCTTCTTACTTTATAACGTTGGTAATAAAAGAACCTAGGAGGTGAAGTCCTTGCTTTATAACGTTGGTAATAAAAGAACCTAGGAGGTGAAGTCCTTCTTACTTTATAACGTTGGTAATAAAAGAACCTAGGAGGTGAAGTCCTTCTTACTTTATAACGTTGGTAATAAAAGAACCTAGGAGGTAAAGTCCTTCTTACTTTATAACGTTGGTAATAAAAGAACCTAGGAGGTAAAGTCCTTCTTACTTTATAACGTTTGTAATAAAAGAACCTAGGAGGTGAAGTCCTTCTTACTTTATAACGTTGATAATAAAAGAACCTAGGAGGTAAAGCCCTTCTTACTTTATAACGTTGATAATAAAAGAACCTAGGAGGTGAAGTCCTTCTTTATAATTTTACCAAGAGAAAAAATCAGGTTATCAAAGTAACGTAAGAGAATGGGGTCACGGTGAAAAACCAAAGGCTGTGGAATGAATAAATGCCTACTAAATCAGTTAAACGTATGAGAATGTTATTTAATAATAATTTGTCGATATGCAGCACATGTTTCACATGTTATTTGAAGTTTAGCACAAGGTTACACAATCAGCTGGTCACCAGGAGTATCGAAACCCGATTTCTAGCATTGTAAGTTTGTAGACATACTGCTGAGCCAACTTGGAGAAGGACATAGCTGGATGTATCTCAATATGATGTACCTTTTTAACTGCTCTGCAGTTCGCTTCTGATTGTACATTCTATTGACATATAATAGATTATTTATATAGTTATATATAAGACGTTTCACATGCAGCTTATTGAAGAGAGATACAATTGCAATCGCTCAGGTCATTCTACAGAAAATATTTATATATGTAGATGTAATATAATAACCCTATAAGGGTTAGTTACTCAAAACATATAAATATATGTAAAACTGGTAACGTGTATAACCCTCTAAAAGTTTGTTACTTAGAACATATTAATATATGTACACCGTAAGAATTGTATTATGTGTAAACCTCTAAGGGATAGTTATTCAGAAACGTTTCCATATGAGAAACATAACAACCATAATGTTTATGACCCCATAAGGGTTAGTTACTCATAAATATTAATATAAGTCGAACGTAACAGCTGTAAGGTGTATAATCCTATAAGGGTTAGTTACTCAAGAAATATTAATATATGGAGAACTCTACAACTTTGGTATGTTTAACATGTAAGGGTTAGTTCCTTCCAAATGTTTGGTATGTTTAACATGTAAGGGTTAGTTCCTTTGAAATGTTGTGTCTAATAGTGTTGACATGAGGGTTAATTCCTTAATTAAAAAAATTAATTTTTCTTTAACTTGCTACATTCAATTGGAAGTAATAGTAATTTATTTAGGTCCATAACATCTAATTTATTACAACAATAACATTACGCAGTCCATAAGTGTTACTTTTCTTTGTACAAATATTTTGAAGATAACAATAATAATTTATCTAAGCTTATGGTTATTAGTTCTTTAACAAAAATATGGCTTATGGAAGTTAAAAAGTATGCCTAGTTAGCTACATTTAGTTGATTATGTAGTAGTTGTTTTAGAACATACAACTGTAATATCTTGAAGTGTATAAGTTATGAATACCTATATAGGTTTGTATAGGCTATATTTCACAAATCGCACCAAACAGGCTCGCCCTTTCAGCCGTGAGGGCGTTATAATGTGACGGTCAATCCCACTATTCGTTGGTAAAAGAGCAGCTCAAGAGTTGACGGTAAGTGGTGATGACTAGCTGCCTTCCCTCTAGTCTTACACTGCTAAATTAAGGATGGCTAGTGCAAATAGCCTTCGAGTAGCTTTGCGCGAAATTCAGAAACCAACCAAACCAAACCATGCAATATTTCACAGGAACAAAACCTGAATTGTGAACCTTGTAAAACTAATAAAGAGGTTGAGTAAGTTGTATTTAAACTGTTTTGGAGCCTTGCCACGTCGTTACAGTCGATGTCACATTGGTAGTCATGCTCCGTTTGATGACCATGCGTCTTGATGATAGCCCTGTAATCTAGTGTCCATTAAAAAGGACGAATCCTTAGAGCTGTTATGTGCTAAACGCCCATCCTTCCTCATTGCTTTCCATAAACTTGGTACTAAGCGAAGTAAACGGTTTAGAAACAAACGCCTGTTTCAACGGACGAATAGCAAAGAAATCCATAGGTGGCTTTACAGTCATTTACTACTATTATTAAGGAGGGTAATACTTAACAGCAGGTATCGCATATATAGTAATAGTACACTAGGTCGTTAATCTTTACGGTATAACAGGTCAAAGATTTCTGAAACAGTAAAGGTTTTCATCTACCACCTACTTACCTACCTTATCACGTCAACAGGGCTTGCGCCTATACGGCTCGGACAATCGCTAAAAGATTTCTCTAGCTTACTTCGCTGGTCTGTGGGTATCTGCTTTTGATAAACCTCTAAATACAAACAGATTTTTTATAAATGGTAAATATATCTTGCAAGTACTTAAATATTTTTTCAACCCTATTCAACCCAATAGATGGCGCTAAATATCGATGGTTTTATTTTGTGTGTGTGTGTGTGTGTCTTTTCTTTATAGCAAATCCACATCGGGCTATCTGCTCAGCCCACCGAGGGGAATTGAACCCCTGATTTTAGCGTTGTAAATCCGGAGACATACCGCTGTACTTGCGGGGGGCTTTGTTTGTGTTGGAATTTCGCACAAAGCTACTCGAGTGCTATCTGTGCTAGCCGTCCCTAATTTAGCAGTCTAAGACTAGAGGGAAGGCAGCTAGTCATCACCACTCACCGCCAACTCTTGGGCTACTTTTTTAGCAACAAATAGTGGGATTGACCGCCACATTATAACGCCACCACGGCTGAAAGGGCGAGCATGTTTAGTGCAACCGAGATTCGAACCCGCTACCCTCGGATTACAAGTCGAACGCCTTAACCCACTTGGCCATGCCGGGCCAAATATCGATGGATAGATAGACGATAGTTTATGAAGGTAAAATATGTACTTTTTACAGGAATGACGTGAAAAGTAAATAAATAAGAGTATTAACAAAATGAGTTTTAAAATGAAGTAAAACCACAATGAGAGATGTATAAAATCTAATACCCACTTTCGCAGCTTTATACACCTATCTGCAGGCCAAAGTAAAAAATAAACTTTATGGCTCTACTAGAAGCTTAAAGATGTTGTGTCCATTCCATGGACATATAAAAACTGAACAAATAAATAGGAAACGAATCAATTTTTTTAATAGAGTTGTAATAAAATACATACTGCGTTAAAAAGTACACAAACAAGTAAAATAAATGGAGTTTAAAGAACTTTCACTTACTGCTGTGTTTAAACATTGTTATCCATCTAGCTGTGTGTGTTTTCTAATAGCAAAACCACATCGGCCAATCTGCTGAGTCCATCGACGGGAATCGAAGCGCTGATTTTAGTGTTATAAATGCGTAGACTTACTGTTTTACCAGCGGTGGATTCCGTGTGATTACCTGCAGTAGTTTGTATTTACCAACCAGGATAAAGAGACGTGAAAGAGAGCCAATTTATTTGGCTGTAACAAACCAGTCGTTTCAGAAATGTTTATTTGATTTTTATGGATTTCAGAGCTCTAGATTAATATTTTCTTTATAAAAATCGTTTATACAGAATGTAATAAAAGAAATTAGCCTGAGACTATAAGTTTAGTAACTACTAATGGGTATATTATGTCTGTCTGAGTTTAAAAGTATGCCGAAAAGAAATTGATATGCGTCTGTAAGTCTGGCTTGTTTAAAATTTCGTGCAAAGCTACATGAGGGTTGTTTATGCGCTAATTGTACCTAATTTAGCAGTTAAATACCACATATAAAGCAATTAGTCATCACCGCCAACTCTAGAACTAATTTTTTACCAATCTATAGTAGGTTTGATCGCACATAATAACGCCCCCTGGCTGAAAGGAGGAGAATATTTTGATGGAATGAGTGTTGGAACCCGCGATCCTCAGACTGCAAGACGAACACCATAACAACTAATCCGAGGGTCGGTCGCAGGTTCGAATCCTCTTTGCACCAAACATGTAGGCTCTTTAAGCCGTGGGAGCGTTATAATGGGACGGTCAAATCCACTATTCGTTGGTAAAAAGAGTAGTCCAAGGGTAGGCGATGGGTGGGAATGACCAGCTGCCTTCCCTCTGGTCTTACACTGCGAAATTTCGCGCGAAGCTACACGAGGGCTATCTGCGCTAGCCGTCCCTAATTTAGAACTGCAAGACTAAAGGGAAGGCAACTAGTTATCACCACCCACCGCCAACTCTTGGGCTACTCTTTTACCAAGGAATAGTGGGATTGACTGCACATTATAACGCTCCCACAGCAGAAAGGGCGAGCATGTTTGGTGTAATAGGATTTCGAACTTGCAACCCTCAGATTACGAGTCGAACGCCTTAACCCACCTATCCATGTCGGGCCAGGAGTGGAGAACTCTAGATTTGTAAGCTACTAAAGGCAATATGCCTTAAGAATTCCTATTGTGAAAATGTTTGTATTTAGAAGGTAGAAAAGTAAACTCTTTGTGCATATAACAATATTGTGTTTTGTTAAATATGTTTAAACAAACTTAACAAAAGTAATATGTCGGATTTTATAAGTCTGTTTTTCTTTGAAAACCTCTGTTTACCGAATCTGATAAAAATAATATGATACGAGAATTATTGTTTTTTCAGTTGTTCCGTACAAATGTATGTATATTAACCGAACAAAATAAATGTACAACGGGCCTACTATTTGAAATAAAAAATCCGTAAGCTGCTTATGCATTTTTTTAAAGATTCATCTCTATTTTACTATCTCAGATTCCAAACAATAGAGGTGTAAAAGTAGCATTTTAGGTCAATCTCTTGTCTATTACGAGCCTCTACACAAGTGGCTTTTCATAAATACCAGTTTCTTAGTCAGACTAGACGATCAGAAGCAGAGTGTCTTTTTGTTTTTTTTTAATCGTGCTTTCATTCCAGCTCGTATACTGGCGGGCCATAAGAAAGTTACGCCCTCTTTCAGTCATGAGAGAACTTCAATAATTTATAATGGCTCAGTAAGAGAAATAAATGAGAAAGGAGTTCCTCACAATATAAATGACAAAGTAGAGCGCGGGATGCTAAAGTATAGGTAACATAGGATGGAGTTACCAGAGTCTTGAGATGGAAGGATAAATGCAAAGTGGTAAGTCTACCATGGTGGCCAACTTTATGGTCAGGATCCTCCTTCAAAAAAGTAGAATTTGAAAAGTTGTTTAGTAGGAGGCAGAAATTAATAATATAATGTAGTAATTAATAATATAATGTAGTAATTAATAATATAATGTAGTAATTTATATTATAATGTAGTAATTAATAATATCGTGTAGTAATTAATAATATAATGTTATAACTAACAGTATCGTTTAGTAATTAATAATATCATGTTATAACTAATAGTATCGTTTAGTAATTAATAATATCATGTAGTAATTAATAATATAATGTAGTAATTAATAATATCATGTAGTAATTAATAATATAATGTTATAACTAACAGTATCGTTTATCATGTTATAACTAATAGTATCGTTTAGTAATTAATAATATCATGTAGTAATTAATAATATAATGTAGTAATTTATAATATCGTGTAGTAATTAATAATATAATGTTATAACTAACAGTGTCGTTTAGTAATTAATAATATCATGTTATAACTAATAGTATCGTTTAGTAATTAATAATATCATGTAGTAATTAATAATATAATGTAGTAATTAATAATATCATGTAGTAATTAATAATATCATGTAGTAATTAATAATATAATGTAGTAATTAATAATATCATGTAGTAATTAATAATATAATGTTATAACTAACAGTATCGTTTATCATGTTATAACTAATAGTATCGTTTAGTAATTAATAATATCATGTAGTAATTAATAATATAATGTAGTAATTAATAATATAATGTTATAACTAACAGTGTCGTCTAGTAATTAATAATATCATGTTATAACTAATAGTATCGTTTAGTAATTAATAATATCATGTAGTAATTTATAATATAATGTAGTAACTAATAATATCATGTAGTAATTTCAGAAAAGGATGTTTTACAGGAAAAATATACAGTTTGATAAAACAAACGCGACTACAGAGATCATTTGGGGGACTGGGTAATATAAAATGAAAACCTATGCAAAGTGATGAGAAGCCTGATGACTGTAATAGGAGAATGGAACACAACCGTATGTTACTATGTCAGATAGAGTGGTATATAAAATTCATAACTGAAGAGAAAAAAGTGGACTATCCAAACCATTGGAGATATTCAAGAAAACACGTAAATTTTCTATGGTAGAGTAGAAATTTGGATCTTTCACGTTGAGATGATTACCAGGAAATGAGAGTCAGATATTTCACTGTGTCAGATAACAAGATAGGAGCTTTGTCTCTAATATCATGAAATACGAAGAGGTTTTGAAAGGCAGATATTTAGGATGTGGGCTACTAAAGAATATAACAGGTATTTGGGTAGCATTAAAATTAATAAGCCAGTAATGGCACCAGACAAAAAAACTGATTTATTGCAATATTAAATATTTTGTGAAGTATATGTTTGTGTTGTCTTATAGCAAAGTCGGAGTTAACTCTTGTGTTCACTGAGGGGAATCGAACGTTTTTATTTTAGCATCGTAAATCCCAAAAAGAGAATTTTGTTAAGAGAACTATGGTTCAAGAAGGAGCCACCAAAGCAGTATCATCAGCATATTGGATAAAAAAATTTGAGTATGACGTATCCAATACACGTAGAGTTTGGAAAGAGGAAAGAGTAACGAGTCCTGTACTCCGGAGTACATAGTGGATTAACATTCTTGAAGATCTCAGCGCCATGACGGACAAGGAATGAGTGAATCAGTAGGACATGTGATAATGGAAAAGATATTCCAAACTGACTCAAACCATCTTTTGAAATTAATTCGCATCAAACAGTAGGGTTTGTTGGTATAAAAGTGGTTAAAAAAATGTCAATCAAGGGCAGAAGTAAGAGGATAGAAACCGGTACAGTTAAACAACAAAAGGTGACAGCCGAAGATAAGACGCATAAACGGCATATAAGAATCCGTTCAAGAATCATGTTTAAAAACTACAATGGTTGAATGGATAATAGCTGCAGACGAAGATATGGAGACGCCATACAAGAATATATTTAAAGGACTTGCTGGAAATACAAGTAAAATCTGAAAGGGCAATAGCTGAAGATGAAGATTTGGAGACTTCGTACCAGAATTTATCTAAAATATTGCTGGTGAAGATGATTGGACAGCTGATGGAGATAGATATACAGAGACGCTGAACAAAAATGTATTTAAGAATCTCATTGAAAATATTAGTAAATCTCATTAGACAGTAGTTCCAGATGAATATAAGGAGATGCCATACAAAAATACATGTAAATGTATTGCTTAAAATATTAGTAAAGATGATTGGACAGCAGTTGGAGGTGAAAATATGGAGACGCTATAGAAGAATACGCCTAAAATGCTTGCTGTAAATAGTAGTAAAGGTAATATAACATTAGCTGGAAACGAGAATATTGAGACGATATACAATAATACCTTTAAATGTACTGCTGAAAATAATAGAAAATCTGACTGGAGGATAGTTAGATGTGAAGACGCATTACAAGGATGCATTTAAAAGTCATGCTAAAAATACTAGTAGGGTTAAATTGACAATATTTTTATATGAAGTTACATTAAAAACACATAGAAGAATACATTTAAACATTTTGCTTAATATACTACAAGGGTTTAAGAGACAGTAGTCTCAGGTGAAGTTGGGGATATGGCTTAGCTAGCAGATGCTATACAAGAATATAATTAAGGGTCTTGCTGAAAATAATAGTAAATCTGATTAGAAAATAATTAGAGTTGAAGTTGTAGAGATGCTTTACGATACTTTTAAAAATATTGCAAATATACTAGTAGATCTGAACTGACAATACTTTTAAATAAAGATAAATGAAAAGCCATACAAAAATACATAAAAACTTCGTGTTGAAAATACTATTAAAGGTTATTGGATAATACTCGCAGATGAAGATATGGCGAAGCTGTTCAAGGATATATGTAAAAGTGTTGAAGAAAATACTAGAAAAACTAATTGGACAATAGTTGGAGATGAGATTATTGAAACACCAATTAACAATAGATATAAAAGTCTTGATGAAAATACTAGAAAAGCTAATTGGACAATAGTTGGAAATTAGAATATTGAAACACAAATCGAAAATAGATGTAAAAGTCATAATGAAAATACTATCGAGTCTGGTTGGTTGATAGTTGAAAATAAAGAAACTGTGACGTCATACCAAAACCCTTTTAAAGTATTGCAGAAAATACTAGTAAATCTGATTGAAAAATAGTCAAATATGAAGATATGTAAAGAGTACTTTTAAAAGTTTCACCAAGAAAACTAATAGGACTAAATGGACAATACTTTAGATGAAAATGTGTGAAAACTCAATACAAGAACACATTTGAACGTCTTACCTAAAATATTATTAAGTTTTAATGTCCTACAGATTAAACTGAAGATATGGAGACATCATACAAGAATATCTTCAAAAGTCTTGTTGATAATACTAATAAAAATAATTGAGGAATAGTTAGAGATGAAGATATGAATACGCCATATAAGAATACATTTAAATATATTGCTGAAAATACTTGTAACTCTAACAAAGAATTGATAAAGACAAAAATGTGGAGATACGTTACAAGAATATATTTATAAGGCTTGATAAAAATACTTGCACGACTGAACTGACTATAGGTTTTTATGAAGATATCTGAAAAAAACCATAAAATAACACATGTAAGCTTAATGACAAAATTACTATTAGAGTTTCAAGCACAATAGTCTGAAATGACAATAGGAAGATAACATTCAAAAGAACCTTTAAAAAGTCTCGCTAAAAACTACTAATGTTGAATGAACAACAGTCGGAAATGAAGACAGGGAAACAACATTCAAAAGAACCTTTAAAACGTCTCGCTAAAAACACTACTAATGTTGAATGGACAGCAGTCTGAAATGAAGATAGGGAGACAACATTCAAAAGAACCATTAAAAAACTCCTTACAAACACTAGTAATGTTGAATGGACAGTAATCTGAAATGAAGACAGGAAGACAACATTCAAAAGAACCTTTAAAAAGTCTCACTACAAACAGTACTAATGTTGAATGGACAGCAGTAGTCTGAAATGAAGACAGGGAGACAACATTCAAAAGAACATTTAAAAAGTCTCACTACAAACACTACTAATGTTGAGTGGACAACAGTCTGAAATGAAGACAGGGAGACAACATTCAAAAGAACATTTAAAAAGTCTCACTACAAACACTACTAATGTTGAGTGGACAACAGTCTGAAATGAAGACAGGGAGACAACATTCAAAAGAACATTTAAAAAGTCTCACTACAAACAGTACTAATGTTGAGTGGACAACAGTCTGAAATGAAGACAGGGAGACAACATTCAAAAGAACATTTAAAAAGTCTCACTACAAACAGTACTAATGTTGAGTGGACAACAGTCTGAAATGAAGACAGGGAGACAACATTCAAAAGAACATTTAAAAGTCTCACTAGAAACAGTACTAATGTTGAGTGGACAACAGTCTGAAATGAAGACAGGGAGACAACATTCAAAAGAACATTTAAAAAGTCTCACTACAAACACTACTAATGTTGAGTGGACAACAGTCTGAAATGAAGACAGGGAGACAACATTCAAAAGAACATTTAAAAAGTCTCACTACAAACACTACTAATGTTGAGTGGACAACAGTCTGAAATGAAGACAGGGAGACAACATTCAAAAGAACATTTAAAAAGTCTCACTACAAATACTACTAATGTTGAGTGGACAACAGTCTGAAATGAAGACAGGGAGACACCATTCAAAAGAACATTTAAAAGTCTCACTACAAACACTACTAATGTTGAGTGGACAACAGTCTGAAATGAAGACAGGGAGACAACATGCAAAAGAACATTTAAAAAGTCTCACTACAAACACTACTAATGTTGAGTGGACAACAGTCTGAAATGAAGACAGGGAGACAAAATTTAAAAGAACATTTAAAAGGTCTCACTACAAACAGTACTAATGTTGAGTGGACAACAGTCTGAAATGAAGACAGGGAGACAACATTCAAAAGAACATTTAAAAAGTCTCACTACAAACAGTACTAATGTTGAGTGGACAACAGTCTGAAATGAAGACAGGGAGACAACATTCAAAAGAACATTTAAAAGTCTCACTACAAACAGTACTAATGTTGAGTGGACAACAGTCTGAAATGAAGACAGGGAGACAACATTTAAAAGAACATTTAAAAAGTCTCACTACAAACACTACTAATGTTGAGTGGACAACAGTCTGAAATGAAGACAGGGAGACAACATTCAAAAGAACATTTAAAAAGTCTCACTACAAACACTACTAATGTTGAGTGGACAGTATTTGAAGATGAAGTATCGTCATACGATAATGGATTTAATAGTGATGCTGATAATATTTGTAAATTTTATTCGACAAAATTCAGACATGAGGTTATGTAAATACCATAGAAGAATTCTTTTAAATGTTTCAATAAAACTAGCCAGTTGAATAAACGGTATTTTGAGATGAAGATATGGAGACACAGTAGAAGAATACATTTGAAAGTCTTGCTGTATGTTCTAGTTGAGGTGATTGGACAATAGATGAAAACTAAGTTATGTAAACACCATACAAGAATACCTGTAGAAGTATTTGAAAATAAAATTTAATTTCACTGAAAAATAGTTGGAGGTGAAAATATTAAGATACCATCAATACAAGAATAGCTTTGCAAGTCTTGTTAAAAATATTACTTGTCATGAATGGACAATATTATATTGCTTTTCTCTTATTTCTGATAGCATTCTATCAAAGAATATGATGTTGACTCCCAGTATTTCTGAGGGAATTTTCTTTCGGTAATACTATGTTGTCTTCCTATACATTTGATAAAATGTGTTCATCGGTAATGTGATATTAATTGTTTGTATTATCTGATAGAATTCTGCTTCGGTAATATGATGTTGTCTTCCTGCACTTCTGATAAAATGTGTTCATCGATAATATGATGTTAATTGTTTCTATTATCTGATAGAATTCTGCTTCGGTAATATGATGTTGTCTTCCTGCACTTCTGATAGAATGTGTTCATCGGTAATGTGATATTAATTGTTTGTATTATCTGATAGAATTCTGCTTCGGTAATATATGCGTTCAAAATGGGGTAAAGTTTGGACGCTTCTTTGTAAATTTTAGATTCCAAATCAGGATCGTGTAAGTAAAAGCAGGAATGATATAGAAACGTACTTATAAAGATAAATTAATTTGACTGGTTGTAATTAAGCAAAAAAAAACAAAAAACAATACAGTAAACTAGCAGTGCTTCGCCCAACGCGGGAATCGAAACCCGATTTAGAGCAACGGGATTCCTCAAACATACTGCTGTGCCACTACACGTTACAGTGGAATTACTACTTGTAAAATTACAAGAGTAATCTTATAGTTATTGTGTTCTTGTAATGTTTCAGTTATCGTGTTCTTGCAATGTTTTAGTTATCGTGTTCTTGCAATGTTTTAGTTATCGTGTTCTTGTAATGTTTTAGTTATCGTGTTTTTTGAGAATTTGACAAAAGTAATATGTCCGGGTTTATAAGTTATTAACTTAATATGTTTAGGTGTATAATGGGTTGTTTTTTGCAGTTGTTTTTTTTAAAAAAATAACACGTCGAATTATCAACTCAAATGTATTAATGTCTGTAGGACGTAACTTGTCAGATGAATAGTGGATTTAGAAGCTAAAACGGATATACAACTTTTGTCAATAAGGGTTATGGAAATCTTGTCGTGGCAGCCAGTTGGTACCATATATAACATTCTAAATATGCATTTTCAGCGAGGTAGTGACTAGCAATGAATATGTATCAGATAGACATGTTGTTTACATTGCTCTCTTAAGCATATCAGACGTTGATTGGAATAGTTTCTTTGCATACGTTTCACATGTAACATCAATAGCTATTATTTGTTTGAGATACAACTGTTCATATGACTGAAATTTTTATTCTGTGAGTATACCACCCATCTTCCATGGTTGAGTGTTAATCAACATATCACCCAAACAGTTACGTGTTATCAAACGTGTGTACAAACATAATGATTACACAAGTGACAAACATCAACGCGTTCAGTCATTTTTGTTGTTATATAATATGTCTATAGTCTTATGACCTGTTGTAAATGTGTACATTTATTTTGCCTGTTGAGTTCTTTGTCACTTATTTTACACTTCTATGTGACCTGTCTACACTTTATAATTTTACATTTCTGGGTACTCGGTATACACTTTATAATTTACACTTCTGTGTAATCTGTGTACACTTTATAATTTTACATTTCTGGATAATCTGTATTCACTTTATAATTTAACACTTCTGTGTAATCTGTGTACACTTTATAATTTTACATTTCTGGATAATCTGCATTCACTTTATAATTTAACACTTCTGTGTAATCTGTCTACACTTTAGAGCTTTAGATTTCTGTGTAATCTGTATACACTTTATAATTTTACATTTCTGGATAATCTATATTCACTTTATAATTTTACATTTCTGGATAATCTGTCTACACTTTATAATTTAACATTTTTGTGTAATTTGTCTACACTTTATAATATTACACTTCTGTGTAATCTGTATACATTTTATAATTTTAAATTTCTGTATAATCTGTTTTCACTTTATAATTTTACATTTCTGTGTAATCTGTCTACACTTTATAATATTACACTTTTGTGTGATCTGTATACATTTTATAATTTTAAATTTCTGTATAATCTGTTTTCACTTTATAATTTTACATTTCTGTGTAATCTGTCTACACTTTATAATTTAACATTTTTGTGTAATCTGTCTACACTTTATAATATTACACTTCTGTGTAATCTGTATACACTTTATAATATTACACTTTTGTGTAATCTGTATACACTTTATAATTTTAAATTTCTGTATAATCTGTCTACACTTTATAATATTACACTTCTGTGTAATCTGTATACACTTTATAATATTACACTTTTGTGTAATCTGTATACACTTTATAATTTTAAATTTCTGTATAATCTGTTTTCACTTTATAATTTTACATTTCTGTGTAATCTGTTTTCACTTTATAATTTTACATTTCTGTGTAATCTGTTTTCACTTTATAATTTTACATTTCTGTGTAATCTGTTTTCACTTTATAATTTTACATTTCTGTGTAATCTGTCTACACTTTATAATATTACACTTCTGTGTAATCTGTATACACTTTATAATATTACACTTTTGTGTAATCTGTATACACTTTATAATTTTAAATTTCTGTATAATCTGTTTTCACTTTATAATTTTACATTTCTGTGTAATCTGTTTTCACTTTATAATTTTACATTTCTGTGTAATCTGTTTTCACTTTATAATTTTACATTTCTGTGTAATCTGTTTTCACTTTATAATTTTACATTTCTGTGTAATCTGTCTACACTTTATAACATTACACTTTTGTGTGATCTATCTGCACTTCATAATTTTATACTTCTATGTAATCTGTCTAAACTTTCTGAGTAGTCTGTATTCACTTTATAATTTTACATTTCTGTGTAAACTGTCTACACTTTATAATTTAACATTTTTGTGTAATCTGTCTACACTTTATAATATTACACTTCTGTGTAATCTGTATACACTTTATAATTTTAAATTTCTGTATAATCTGTTTTCACTTTATAATTTTACATTTCTGTGTAATCTGTTTTCACTTTATAATTTTACATTTCTGTGTAATCTGTTTTCACTTTATAATTTTACATTTCTGTGTAATTTGTTTTCACTTTATAATTTTACATTTCTGTGTAATCTGTTTTCACTTTATAATTTTACATTTCTGTGTAATCTGTCTACACTTTATAACATTACACTTTTGTGTGATCTATCTGCACTTCATAATTTTATACTTCTATGTAATCTGTCTAAACTTTCTGAGTAGTCTGTATTCACTCTATAATTTTACATTTCTGTGTAAACTGTGTACAATTTATATTTTTACATTTTTGTGTAACATGTATATGCGTTATATTTTTACTCTGATGTGTAATCTGTTTTTCAGATTAGTGATTCAACATTTGAATCAACACTCTTGATTCCACAGAACTGTAAACATTTCGTGAGCACTTACTTTCGTATGGTAACTCTCTTGTTTGTATATTGTCGTATATTTCGTGTTTTAAGAGTGTCAATCTATTTATTGTAATTATAAAGAAAATTTAAATAATCCTTAAATAATTAATAAAAATTTAAAACTAAACAACGATTTTCTAAGCGCAATGACACGGTAATAATAAAGGAATGAATTGTGAAACATAGAGTGGTTTTTATTTTCACCAGTTCTGTATTTACAGAGTTTCACGGAGTAGCGTCTGTTAATTACATCATATAATGAGTGGACTTATTAAAATACATAAATTCTTTAATCTATATATTTCGGTAAGAGCTTTGTCTCACCATTGCCAGAATCTAACAGAGAATAATTGTGACATTTCTATCATTAGTTTTACTGGGTATCTAAAAGTTTTGTGCAGTTTATATACTTGAAATAAATTATTATAAGTACCGTTCATAAATATATAAACATTTTCAAGTGACATAGAACAACATCTAATTCCGTTTATATATCTGAAAGACAAGTGCTTCTTCGGTTACTAATATCTATGTATAACGTATAATAATTCTGGGATATTGATGGATTTGATGTTTGAAAACAAAGGTGTTTTTATAACAATCATCAGACATGTACAAAAAATGTATTTTATCACAGCTAATGTTTTATATTTTCATTGCTAAAAATAAAATGTCTCCATGTTTTTGACTTGCATATTTCACAACCACATTCACCCACTGCTGTTTCGTATTCTGGTTCGAACAATTTTTCACAACTTGTTCATGATGACGAGAAACCCACTTGAAGTTATAATGTGTTCTCAAGACGGCTGGTATAGATATTAACATTTTAGTTAATACAAAGTACAGAACCACGTTTCAACCTTCCTAAGTCATCTTTAGGTTAGCAAAGGGAGTTTTCAACTGACTGTTGACGGGCTTCGCTTCTTCTTTGTGGATATTTGGGTATGTTTAATTTTTGAATATTCAGGAGGGTCAGGTTTACAAGACCTCTTCCTCCATTCCTAACTAATACGAATTTGTTGTTGTTGTAGATTTTGGGCCAGAGTATCCCACAGTACTCCGGCCATTTTCAGGGAAATGTCCATGTATTGTTGTTGTTGTTGTAGATTTTGGGCCAGGGTATCCCACAGTACTCCGGTTCTTTTAGGGAAATGTCCATGTATTGTTGTTGTTGTAGATTTTGGGCCAGAGTATCCCACAGTACTCCGGCCCTTTTAGGGAAATGTCCATGTATTGTTGTTGTTGTAGATTTTGGGCCAGAGTATCCCACAGTACTCCGGCCCTTTTAGGGAAATGTCCATGTATTGTTGTTGTTGTAGATTTTGGGCCAGAGTATCCCACAGTACTCCGGCCCTGTCCATGTATTATCCTGATTTGCCCTTTTTTATCCATTTTTATCTTTTATTTTTTTACTTCTATTCCATTTTTTAATATTTTCTTTTTTTTTAATATACTTATATGTATATATTTTCCCTTTTTCATATATATTTATCGGAAAAGTTAAAATACTGATAATAACAATGAAATACAATAAAAAGAAAGGAAATAAAAAACATAAGAAGTAATTTTTGTTGTTCTCACTTAAGCCACTCACTGGGCTATTTGTAATCTGCGAACCACGGGTATCGAAACCCGGTTTTTAGTGTTGTAAGTCCGCAAACATACCACTGAGCCATAAGGGGCGCATAAAAAATAAAATAAAACAAAACTAGTTTTAAGCGTATAGTGCATGAAAATGACGAAGGAAAAGCTGTGTATATTTTCATATAGCAAAGCCACATCGGGCTGTCTGCTGAGCCCACTGGTGGGATTCGAACCCCTGATTTTAGCTTTGTAAATCCGGAGAACACCGCTATACTAGCGGGGGTAGAAACTAAACGTTGCGACGGGCACGTGTCTTAGCGACGAGAGTACAAACGGGCACGGGATTGTAGGGGGCGTTGCAGTTGGATGTTAGGTTATTAATTAGTATAGGTATAAAGGTGTTCCTTTATACTGGTTTAATTTTGGTTTTAGTTGCTGTGTAAGTAGGGCTTTTTTGACATTGCGTTTGTTTATTTTTGTTTCCCTACTTACTATCTGGGAGTTTTCTGTGGTTATGTTGTGTCTACTTGACTTGCAGTGTTCAAAAACGTGTGAAGGTGACTTATATTTTTTCGTGAATCTAGTTTCCATTTTTCTGCTTGTTTTTCCAATATAGAAGTCGTGGCACTTGTTGCATTGTATTTTATAAATTATATTGGTGTTGTGCTTGTCAGTGTATTTTTTACATTGTATGGACTTTTTTTTAGTATCTGAGTTTTGAATAAATTTATTGTGTACTAGAATGTTGTGTTTTGTTATAAGTTTTTTTCCAAATGTTGATTATTTTATCGCTAATATCAGAAATATATTGTATACAACAATGTAAGGTTTTGTACTTTGTTGTTTCTCGGGATTTATTATTGCTTGTTTGTGGTTCACTGTTGTTGATCTAGGTGTGTATGTGTGTGTGTTTAATTTTTTTCGACAATTTTTGAAGGAAATTTTTGTTGTTGATAAAGTGTTGTTTTATTTTGTTTATTTAATCATTAGTTTTGTGGCTGTGTTTATTTGGTTTATTAATATGTTGAGTGTTTTTTGTTTGATGTACTGAGTGCTAGGGAATCTATGGTCCAGTATGGGTGATTTTTCTATGGATTTCTGTTTCTAATTGTGTTTTGGTTCTTGTCATCTTGAGGTTAAGAAATGTTGTTTGGCTTCCTTTTTTCCCTGTTCCAGGTGAACTTAATGTTGGAGTGCACGGAGTTAATACGGTTGGAAAAACAAGTGGTTGTTCTGTAGATGTGAATCCAACAATTGTATCATCAACATACCTGTACCAGTATAGTGGTGGGTGTAAGGCTGAATTGATCGTTTGAGATTCAATCTGTATCATCACAATGTTGGCTAGATCTGGTGATATGGGAATCCCCATACTTAGGCCATTTATTTGTAGGTAGTTTTGGTCATTAAAACGTAATATAAAAGTTAGTTTTGGTGGTAGTGAATTCTATAAAAGTTAGTTTTGGTGGTAGTGAATTCTGTAAGGTTTGCTAATTGGTTGTTGGGGATTTGTATCAAAGGGTTCAGGTCTTGGATATAATAAAGCTAACTTGCAGGTGTCAGTAGTTTGGACTTCTGTGAATATGTGGATTACATCAAAATTGACCATTAAGGCTTTAACGTTCAGTTGGTCAAGAATAAGGTAAAAGAGCCTTTGAAAAAGGACCGATGTTACATATTTATAAAATGTCCACGATATGTGTTAACAGTGGTTGTAGTTGAATGATTCATAGGTCGACATTATGGGTCGTAGTGGACAATCGGGTGTGTGAGGTTAGGGGATGGTGTGTGTAGTTGAGGTGTACGTGAGAATAAAGGTTTTTTTTACGACTGTGTCGTTTTTTCTTCTTTTGTAGTAGTATTTTATTTAGTTAGTTTCCACGTGTTTATGTTTAAATCTGATAAGGTCTTATTCATGCTAGCCGTCTTGAGATTATATTTCTACAACCTAATTTTCACATTACTGTTTCATATTTTCTCTTGTCCTTTTTCTCGCGGCCAGATCCATTTTCTGTTTTTGAGACATGTAATACCTTTTTTACGTAATCGTATTTAGTAATTACGTAAGTATTATGCAGTACTTATGTTGTCTTATACAGTTAACTCTATTTACCCACAATACCTTACTGCTCAAAATAAAAGAGTAATTACATTACATAAACTAACGACTATTAGCCAACCATTTAACATTTTATTTTAAAATATTCAATAACATAGTTTGTTTTTTTGAATTTCGCGCAAAGCTACAAGAGGGCTATCTGCGCTAGCCGTCCCTAAATTAGCAGTGTAAAACTAGAGGGAGGGCAGCTAGTCATCACCACCAACCGATAACTCTTGGGCTACTCTTTCACCAACGAATAGTGCGATTGACCGCACATAATAACGCCCCCCACGGCTGAAAGAGCGAGCATGTTTGGTGCGACGGGGATTCGAACCCTCGACCCTCATATTACGAATCGAGCGCCTTATTCACCTGGCCATGCCGGGGCTTCAATAATATGGAAAGCTCTATTGTTGGTAAAGCATAAATAACAACCATTTAAGTAAAACTGAATCTATATGCAATTATTAATATGTAGCTAAATTATCAGTATTATAATCTCTTCTCCGTATTAATTTGTTAGTATGAATAATCTCATTTTTAATTCAGCGAATCTTGCCTTCGGTGGAAACAGACTTTATAGGTTTAGAAGAAATGAAGGTCAAATCCCGCTACTCGATCAGAATATAGAAGGAGTTGGCGGTGGGTGATACTGATTAGCTGTATTTCTTCTAGGCTATCAGCCACGATAGCTTTCTTCGCGTAAATGTTAGATCAAAGAAGCAAATTCTATAGGAGCTCATGACACAATATTTTCCGTAGCGATAATCCAGCGGATTTCTTTGTCTTGATAAGTATTGTTTTTTGGAAGTTACCATGCTTCTTTACAGAACTAACATTGAATATAGAAATTCAAGGAATAATACGTCAGGTCTTGACCTTTTTCTACCCCCCCTCCTTTTAAATCCGTCAATCTACATAAACCAGCGTATGTTTTACTTTTTAAATGGAACGTTTCCTTTTGAAAACGGCCCACCCCGCTGGTACAGCGATAAGTCTACGGATTTACATCGCTAAAATCAGGGCTTCGATTCCTCTTTTTGAGCTCAGTAGATAGCCCGATGTGGCTTTGCTGTAAGAAAATACGCACATACAAACACACACCTTTTGAAAACATATATATGTGTGTGTGTATTGCTTTTAGGTGGGAGAGTTGTTTGTTGTTTCTAGGACCAATGTTTTTAGGTGGGAGAGTTGTTTGTTGTTTCTAGGACCAATGTTTTTATGTGGGAGAGTTGTTTGTTGTTTCTAGGACCAATGTTTTTAGGTGGGAGAGTTGTTTGTTGTTTCTAGGACCAATGTTTTAGGTGGGAGAGTTGTTTGTTGTTTCTAGGACCAATGTTTTAGGTAAGAGAGTTGTTTGTTGTTTCTAGGACCAATGTTTTAGGTGGGAGAGTTGTTTGTTGTTTCTAGGACCAATGTTTTAAGGTAAGAGAGTTGTTTGTTGTTTCTAGGACCAATGTTTTTAGGTGGGAGAGTTGTTTGTTGTTTCTAGGACCAATGTTTTTAGGTGGGAGAGTTGTTTGTTGTTTCTAGGACCAATGTTTTTAGGTGGGAGAGTTGTTTGTTGTTTCTAGGACCAATGTTTTTAGGTAAGAGAGTTGTTTGTTGTTTCTAGGACCAATGTTTTAAGGTAAGAGAGTTGTTTGTTGTTTCTAGGACCAATGTTTTTAGGTAAGAGAGTTGTTTGTTGTTTCTAGGACCAATGTTTTTAGGTGGGAGAGTTGTTTGTTGTTTCTAGGACCAATGTTTTTAGGTGGGAGAGTTGTTTGTTGTTTCTAGGACCAATGTTTTAAGGTAAGAGAGTTGTTTGTTGTTTCTAGGACCAATGTTTTAAGGTAAGAGAGTTGTTTGTTGTTTCTAGGACCAATGTTTTAAGGTAAGAGAGTTGTTTGTTGTTTCTAGGACCAATGTTTTTAGGTGGGAGAGTTGTTTGTTGTTTCTAGGACCAATGTTTTTAGGTGGGAGAGTTGTTTGTTGTTTCTAGGACCAATGTTTTTAGGTGGGAGAGTTGTTTGTTGTTTCTAGGACCAATGTTTTAAGGTAAGAGAGTTGTTTGTTGTTTCTAGGACCAATGTTTTAAGGTAAGAGAGTTGTTTGTTGTTTCTAGGACCAATGTTTTAAGGTAAGAGAGTTGTTTGTTGTTTCTAGGACCAATGTTTTTAGGTAAGAGAGTTGTTTGTTGTTTCTAGGACCAATATATTTCGGCAACTGACATATTACTTTTTCTGAAGGTTTGTTTTTTTTTGTTGAATTTTGCTCAAAGTTACAGGAGGGTTATCTGCTTTAGTTATCTGATGTCATATCTTAGAGAGAAGGAAGACTAGTCAACATCACTCATCGCTACTTTTGTCAGGCTAAAGAGGTAACGGGACGCAAACCATAGACCTTACAGTCGACGATTAATAGGAAACGAACTTGTTAAATTTCCTTTCGGAAACGTATGACTTTTTCTGTTAGGGTCTTCCTTATTCGAGACCAATAAATATATATTTCTATTTTGGAAACATGCACACATGTGTATATATATATATATGTTAATATTTTCCCTATTTAAAGGCCTGCCATAGCTAGTTGGTTAGGGAACTCGACTCCCAATCTGAGGTTCGCGGGTTTGAATCCCCATTACATCAAACATCTTCGCCTTTTCAGCTGTGGGGTTATTATAATGTGAAGATCACTCCCAATATTTGTTCAAAAAGAATAGCCCAAGAGTTGGCGATGGGTCGTGATGACTAGCTGCCTTCCCTCTAGTCTTACACGGCTAAATTAAGGACAGCTAGCGTAAAATTTAAAACAAAATAAAAAAATTAAAATTAAAGAAATTACTATATTTGTAGGGACAATCTATTTTGCAAATATTTATGTTATTTTTTTCTATGAGTACATTGCGCCTTGATATCTACAGTGTTTATTTATTGCTTGTGACTAGTTTTTGTCTTAGTAATTCTAGAAATTATAATTTGTATTGTCTTCAGTATCCTAGTGTTTCATATTTCAGTTTGGTCAATAACTAATTTTTTAATGAAATATTAAAAACTAATTTTTACGTTTAGAACATATATTTTTAAATGTGGTTAACGTTTTAAACCGTATCAATACTGTCGTCTCGGCATGGCCAGATGGTTAAGGCACTCGACACATAATCTGAGGGTTGCAGGTTCGAATGCCCATCACACCAAACATGCTCACCCTTTCAGCCGTCATAATGTCATGGTCAATTCCATTATTCGTTGGTAAAAGAGTAGCCCAAGAATGGCGGTGGGTGGTGATGATTAGCTGCCTTCCCTCTAGTCTTACACTGCAAAATTACGGACGGCGAGCGGAGATAGCCCTCGTGCAGCTTTGAGCGGAATTCAAAAGATACCAAACAGACACACGCGAATACCTTTCTTGTAACAATGTGCTTTCTAAACAGTGAAGCCTGCGTTCCTATGTTTAATTATATCATCTAATATAACTGTATTTGCTGTGACATGTATAAAACACAATGAACGCTTACAAGGAAACTGGAAAAATCATGTAGATTTTAATTTAGTCATTTATAAAGCAGTTCTTCCCTTCTGGTAATCCGCCAGTACGTTTGCAGCTTTTAACCTGAAGATCAGGTTTTGACACCTTTAATGGGTACAACACTGACTGCCCATTGTGAAGCTTTGATCTTTAAAACAAATATTTGCCTTCTTAGTGTCTTTCCAATAAATTTATGCTGAAATAGATTAGAATTTAATATTCTATGTTAGTAAGCCTATTTCTAACGTATATATTCCACGTTTGATGAGCCTATTTCTACTATAAACGTTGCACGTTTGGTAACCCTATTTCTGGCATATACAATGCAAATTTGGTAAGCCTGTTTCCAATATAAACATTATACGTGTGGTGAGTCTATTTCTAACATACACATTCTATGTTTGGTACGTAGAAGAACAAGTTTTTACATACGTTGTAGATACTTTTAAGAAGTTGTATTTAAATTCTTACGGCAAAGCTGGAGATCTGATATATATCGCTGTTACATTTACTGATCTATGCGTTGCTCTTGGTCTAACTATTGTCCCTTTTTATTCTATTATTTAATAATTATCTTTTATTTTACGTTTCGACTGACAATCTTCTGCCGTTTCAGACAGAAACTACGAAGTACTAAGCCCGTGGTGATAAGAGACCAGTCCTTGGTCTTCTTGACAGCTATCCACTCTTCTGGGGTCCCTCTAACGGGAATACAATGAATTAATTTATTATAATGTTTTAAAGAGGGATATCCAGGTTTTTTGTTGTTGTTTGTTTGCAATTAGCCACAAAGTCACACAATGGGCTTTTCGTGCGGTGTGAGTCCATAGACATACTGCTGTGCCACTGGGGTGGCTTCACCGAGTCCTATTCCAGGTTGGCCGAGTATATTTTATTGTTCACGAGTATGGTGTAATGACATCCTTTACCAACCTTTTTCTCATGTGTTGTACATCTTCCATTATTCTGATTTATGTGTGGATTTCAGTGGAGAAAATATGACGTAAAACCGTAACTTGTTTTTCCTTTATTCGTATGATTTTTTTTTTTTTACTTCACATGATTGGCTGCAGTATATTGACCGATGTTTTCTGTATATTGAGTTCATGGATTCTACCTTTAGTTGGTAATTTTATTTATCCAATGTATTGGAATCCATAGTCACATATTTATTTTCTGTTGCTGTTGCTTTGTTTTTTTTCTATTTTAGATCTTTAGGTGGTTTGCTGAGTAAAACCTATGATCATAGGTTCTTAACAGTGTTCTGAGTTTATGTTTTTAGATATCCTGTGGCTGTTTTCAAAGAACCCTCTGACATACGGGTATTTGGTGATGTGTCTATGATCTGTCTGTTTTTTTTTTGTTTGTTTGTTTGGGAATTTCGCACAAAGCTACTCGAGGGCTATCTGTGCTAGCCGTCCCTAATTTAGCAGTGTAAGACTAGAGGGAAGGCAGCTAGTCATCACCACCCACCGCCAACTCTTGGGCTACTCTTTACCAACGAATAGTGGGATTGACCGTAACATTATACACCCCCACGGCTGGGAGGGCGAGCATGTTTAGCGCGACGCGGGCGCGAACCCGCGACCCTCGGATTACGAGTCACACGCCTTACGCGCTAGGCCATGCTGGGCCCCTGTCTGTTTTACTGTTTCATTTTATCTTCTTTATCACTTGTTCTGGGAATTCATTCTTTATGTGGATTGTTGTCATGTGTTTTTTTTTCCTATTTTGGTGTTATTCATTCATTCTTTATGTGGATTGTTGTCATGTGTTTTTTTTTCCTATTTTGGTGTTATTCATTCATTCTTTATGTGGATTGTTGTCATGTGTTTTTTTTTCCTATTTTGGTGTTATTCATTCATTCTTTATGTGGATTGTTGTCATGTGTTGTTTTTTCCTATTTTGGTGTTATTCATCCATTCTTTATGTGGATTGTTGTCATGTGTTTTTTTTTCCTATTTTGGTGTTATTCATTCATTCTTTATGTGGATTGTTGTCATGTGTTGTTTTTTCCTATTTTGGTGTTATTCATCCATTCTTTATGTGGATTGTTGTCATGTGTTTTTTTTCCTATTTTGGTGTTATTCATTCATTCTTTATGTGGATTGTTGTCATGTGTTTTTTTTCCTATTTTGGTGTTATTCATTCATTCTTTATGTGGATTGTTGTCATGTGTTTTTTTTCCTATTTTGGTGTTATTCATTCATTCTTTATGTGGATTGTTGTCATGTGTTGTTTTTTCCTATTTTGGTGTTATTCATCCATTCTTTATGTGGATTGTTGTCATGAGTTTTTTTTTCCTATTTTGGTGTTATTCATCCATTCTTTATGTGGATTGTTGTCATGTGTTTTTGTTTTTCCTATTTTGGTGTTATTCATCCATTCTTTATGTGGATTGTTGTCATGTGTTTTTTTTTCCTATTTTGGTGTTATTCATCCATTCTTTATGTGGATTGTTGTCATGTGTTTTTTTTCCTATTTTGGTGTTATTCATCCATTCTTTATGTGGATTGTTGTCATGTGTTTTTTTTTTCCTATTTTGGTGTTATTCATCCATTCTTTATGTGGATTGTTGTCATGTGTTTTTCTTTCCTATTTTGGTGTTATTCATCCATTCTTTATGTGGATTGTTGTCATGTTTTTTTTTTCCTATTTTGGTGTTATTCATCCATTCTTTATGTGGATTGTTGTCATGTGTTTTTGTTTTTCCTATTTTGGTGTTATTCATCCATTCTTTATGTGGATTGTTGTGATGTGTTTTTTTTCCTATTTTGGTGTTATTCATCCATTCTTTATGTGGATTGTTGTCATGTGTTTTTGTTTTTCCTATTTTGGTGTTATTCATCCATTCTTTATGTGGATTGTTGTGATGTGTTTTTCTTTCCTATTTTGGTGTTATTCATCCATTCTTTATGTGGATTGTTGTCATGTGTTTTTTTTTCCTATTTCGGTGTTATTTATCCATTCTTGGAAATAGGCCCATCTTTGTAGACGACAATATTATCTAATTATTAATAAACATAGGTAATCAATGATGACACTTAGGTAATCTGAGAAGCTACCATAACAAAAAGTTCCATTTGACATAAGATACACACATCCACATTTTTATCCATACCTAGAAATGTAGCTTCTTATAAACGCCAGTATTTATTATATTTTACAAACTGTCACAGTCAGATATCGCATATGTTACTTCACCTCTGTCTGTATATGTATCTGTTCCTTAAATGTTTTCACATTTTTTTGATCAACCAGCATCAAACTTGACACAGTTATACAGGATGACAAGAGGAAGGTCATAAAGAGTGAGGTTGTATCCACCAACTAATTTCATATTGAAAACAGTATAACTTTTTTTTCCGGATTACTCCCTTCACGTATTTTTATTATACTTTTTATGTTTATTATGTTAATAAAAAGACAGAAGCATAATTTTCATATTTTGTTAAAAACGAGTTTTTTTTATTTCAGCCCTCTAACGGACGAGTACTCCAATTAATGATAGAAATATTTCAAAATTTCCTTCTTATAACACTAGTATATATTATGTGTATGGTTTTCTGAGGTGCCCAATAGAACAAAATAATCAAAACAATGACCAGGTTTCCATTTTCCTTCTTTGCTGTTTGAAATCTGTATCGCTGGCATATCAAATGAACCGTCAACGTATTTCTTGGTCTTACATTTATATCACGTCGTGTGTCAATAGACAGTTAAGTGGAGAAGTTACGCCACGTATAAAAAGAACAGTTTCAATTCTGCAAGCGTTATAGGTGGGTATCTAAGGATTCGTATCTTTCAGAAACCGACAAAAGACAGTGAAACGTTGTTTGAGATGTTGAGAAAAATCAGAAACTGAAATATTTTTAATTTTATGTCTGTGGTGACGTCACCATGAAACTTACATAGTGTTATTTTGAACAAAACAGTTTCGATTTATTATTTTATGCTGTTTAACATTAGGTGCACTTACAATAACATGAGTAAAAAGGTGTTATAGAAGTAACATTCATGGGAACAATTTATAGTGGTAAAAATTGGACAAAGATGATTTCGTAAGAGATTTAGAAGAAATATGTTCTAGTTGTAAGGCAAGGACGAGAATACTCTAGCAGATGTGATAAAGATGATCTGTCTGTGAGGTTAGATGAAAAATGTTGCAGTAGTATAATTAGGGCAAAGATGTTCTGACAATAATATTAAAACAAATATTTGCTATCACTACGATTAACACAAATACGTTATATTGGTAAGATTAGGGCAACAATATTCCACTACGATTAACACAAATACGTTATGCTGGTAAGATTAGAGCAACAATATTCCACTACGATTAACACAAATACGTTATATTGGTAAGATTAGGGCAACAATATTCCACTACGATTAACACAAATACGTTATGCTGGTAAGATTAGGCAACAATATTCCACTACGATTAACACAAATACGTTATATTGGTAAGATTAGGGCAACAATATTCCACTACGATTAACGCAAATACGTTATACTAGTGAGATTAGGGCAACAATATTCCATCAACAGTTTAGTCAGAGTTAGATGAAAGAAAATATTTGAACAGAGAAGGATCAGACCAACATTTACATTATCTCAATAAAGCAAGATTAGAAAAAAAATCAATCAGAATACTGAGAGTTTAGTAATATACAGTTTAAACTGAGTTAAAATATTACGTATGTTTAAAAATGATAAAGTATTTTGTTTGAATGGTGTTATATGATATGAGGCAATATATTTAAAAACCATGATGTGTTTCGTTTGAATGATGTTATGTGATATTCAGGTAATATGTTTACAAATGATGATGTATTTTATTTTAATGGTGTTATGTGATACTCAGGTAATATATTTACAAATTATGATGTATTTTGTCTCTGAGACATAATGCGATCAGATGTTGAAACAATAAAAATAGAAATACTTGAGAAATATGTAACCTCGTTCTTCTGAACAGAGTTCTTGTAACAGACATTCTTGATAAATATAAAACGGAATTCCACTTGTTGTTTCCATGGTAAAATATAAAATGCTACATCTTCATTTTATTGTTCTCATATTTATCACAAAATATTAGATTCAGTTTTTCTTCTAAATGAGTAAGAATCTAGTAGTAAGTGTGGACACTGTGTTATAGAGCCAGAAGATATACAATAAAATTTCATATGTTGTGGATGACAGCAAACAATGGCATGATGTTCACACGTTCCTTGAAGCTATTGTCGTCAAATCCTCTAAACGTGATTGCTAGCCAGTCACTTACATTGACATATAACTCTGAACAGCTTGTATATTGGATAAAACAGACCTCTTCCAAAGCTGTTGACGTCAATTTATTAAGAGAAAAGATGGCTTATCGGATTTATCGTATAGTGGATTATTATTTTCTTTCTTTATTCTGTGAGAGTCTGCAACAGGTTAATGCTGTATAAGTTGTTTCATGCAAAGAGATCATGTTCAAGTGAGAACAAAAATTACAACTTTATGGCTGTCACTTTCTCGTTTTGAATACGTTGCCATTACAATGAGCACTCTACCTTTAAAGTGTAGAATGTTAGGAACTTGAACTAAAGCTCTTTATAAAGGAACACCAATGAATAATTAAACAGGTACATGGGCAGGTTTGAAGTGGTTCCTACCAGTGTATTCTTTCAACTGATTTTAGTATCAATAGCTTATTGACGAGAGGGTTATTATTTATAATCGTTAGTCTGATAAGTATCATATATTATTACTCTGTCCTAATAATTTTAATACAGTGTATCATATCAGTTTACGCTGTCACAGTCAGGTATATGTACCGAACTTTTAGAATAATTAGTTTATGTTAACATAGTTATACAGCGACTCAGCTTCCAGCAGAAAGTATAATATCGGTTTCTACTGAGACACTTACAAACGAATTGACTTTTAATACAGAATCCATTATAAGTTTGCTAAACGTGGCGAAGGCGGAAATGTTTGTGTCATAAACTAAAATTAAGCCCATTAGAAGTCGATAGGAATAATATTGATTTGTTAAAGAAAAGTGTCTAAAAATAATACTTAGTCTAACATGAGGGTTAAATAGTGTCTTATTTATCAAGGTAAAGTGTGAAATGTCATCACTCTAGGTACATATAATATAATACAATAGAAATGTTTATTAAGCACATGGTCCAGTAGAGTGAAATGTACATGAACAGTACATTTATTAAGAACATTAACATGTATCGTAAAGTATACAAACAGTACATTTATTAAGAACATTAACATGTATCGTAAAGTATACAAACAGTACATTTATTAAGAACATTAACATGTGTCCTAAAGTATACAAACAGTACAACATTTATTAAGAACATTAACATGTGTCCTGAAGTATACAAACAGTACAACATTTATTAAGAACATTAACATGCATTCTAAAGTATACAAACAGTACAACATTTATTAAGAACATTAACATGTGTCCTGAAGTATACAAACAGTACAACATTTATTAAGAACATTAACATGTATCGTAAAGTATACAAACAGTACAACATTTATTAAGAACATTAACATGTATCGTAAAGTATACAAACAGTACAACATTTATTAAGAACATTAACATGTGTCCTGAAGTATACAAACAGTACAACATTTATTAAGAACATTAATATGTATCGTAAAGTATACAAACAGTACAACATTTATTAAGAACATTAACATGTGTCCTAAAGTATACAAACAGTACAACATTTATTAAGAACATTAACATGTATCGTAAAGTATACAAACAGTACATTTATTAAGAACATTAACATGTATCGTAAAGTATACAAACAGTACATTTATTAAGAACATTAACATGTGTCCTAAAGTATACAAACAGTACAACATTTATTAAGAACATTAACATGTGTCCTGAAGTATACAAACAGTACAACATTTATTAAGAACATTAACATGCATTCTAAAGTATACAAACAGTACAACATTTATTAAGAACATTAACATGTGTCCTGAAGTATACAAACAGTACAACATTTATTAAGAACATTAACATGTATCGTAAAGTATACAAACAGTACAACATTTATTAAGAACATTAACATGTATCGTAAAAGTATACAAACAGTTTACAACATTTATTAAGAACATTAACATGTGTCCTGGAAGTATACAAACAGTACAACATTTATTAAGAACATTAATATGTATCGTAAAGTATACAAACAATTTTACAACATTTATTAAGAACATTAACATGTGTCCTAAAGTATACAAACAGTACAACATTTATTAAGAACATTAACATGTATCGTAAAGTATACAAACAGTACATTTATTAAGAACATTAACATGTATCGTAAAGTATACAAACAGTACATTTATTAAGAACACTGACATACATCCTAAAGTATACAAACAGTACAACATTTATTAAGAACATTAACATGTATCGTAAAGTATACAAACAGTACAATATTTATTAAGAACATTGACATGCATCGTAAAGTATACACAAACAGTACAACATTTATCAAATACAATTAGAATTCGTGATTGCTTGCTTTTTTTGTACTTTAAGCACAAAACTACCCAACGGCCTATCTGCACTCTGCCCATCACTGGTATCGAAGCGATACCCTGTTTCTAATGTTTTAAGTCTACAGACATGCCACTAGGAAGGGATGTTTAAAAGGTTATTATCAATCTAGTTATTAATGTTGTGAGATACAAGAAATATCGAGTACAATGTTATATATCACCACCTTTATGAAAATTATTTAAAGTGTGGAGTATAAGAAAAACAGTACCACATTTATCATGTGGAGTATAAGGTGTTGTTATCATTATCAGTTTTCTTATTTCTGGTGTAGAGTATAAGGTGTTGTTATCATTATCAGTCTTGTTATTTCTGGTGTGGAGTATAAGGTGTTGTTATTATTATCAGTTTTGTTATTTCTGGTGTAGAGTATAAGGTGTTGTTATCATTATCAGTCTTGTTATTTCTGGTGTGGAGTATAAGGTGTTGTTATCATTATCAGTCTTGTTATTTCTGGTGTGGAGTATAAGGTGTTGTTATCATTATCAGTCTTGTCATTTCTGGTGTGGAGTATAAGGTGTTGTTATCATTATCAGTTTTGTTATTTCTGGTGTGGAGTATAAGGTGTTGTTATCATTATCAGTCTTGTTATTTCTGGTGTGGAGTATAAGGTGTTGTTATCATTATCAGTCTTGTTATTTCTGGTGTGGAGTATAAGGTGTTGTTATCATTATCAGTTTTGTTATTTCTGGTGTGAAGTATAAGGTGTTGTTATCATTATCAGTCTTGTTATTTCTGGTGTGGAGTATAAGGTGTTGTTATCATTATCAGTCTTGTTATTTCTGGTGTAGAGTATAAGGTGTTGTTATCATTATCAGTCTTGTTATTTCTGGTGTGGGTATAAGGTGTTGCTATCATTATCAGTCTTGTTATTTCTGGTGTGGGTATAAGGTGTTGTTATCATTATCAGTCTTGTTATTTCTGGTGTGGGTATAAGGTGTTGTTATCATTATCAGTCTTGTTATTTCTGGTGTGGAGTATAAGGTGTTGTTATCATTATCAGTCTTGTTATTTCTGGTGTGGAGTATAAGGTGTTGTTATCATTATCAGTCTTGTTATTTCTGGTGTGGAGTATAAGGTGTTGTTATCATTATCAGTCTTGTTATTTCTGGTGTGGAGTATAAGGTGTTGTTATCATTATCAGTCTTGTTATTTCTGGTGTGGAGTATAAGGTGTTGCTATCATTATCAGTCTTGTTATTTCTGGTGTGGAGTATAAGGTGTTGTTATCATTATCAGTCTTGTTATTTCTGGTGTGGAGTATAAGGTGTTGCTATCATTATCAGTCTTGTTATTTCTGGTGTGGAGTATAAGGTGTTGTTATCATTATCAGTCTTGTTATTTCTGGTGTGGAGTATAAGGTGTTGTTATCATTATCAGTCTTGTTATTTCTGGTGTGGAGTATAAGGTGTTGTTATCATTATCAGTTTTGTTATTTCTGGTGTGGAGTATAAGGTGTTGTTATCATTATCAGTCTTGTTATTTCTGGTGTGGAGTATAAGGTGTTGTTATCATTATCAGTCTTGTTATTTCTGGTGTGGAGTATAAGGTGTTGTTATCATTATCAGTTTTGTTGTTTCTGGTGTAGAGTATAAGGTGTTGTTATCATTATCAGTTTTGTTATTTCTGGTGTGGAGTATAAGGTGTTGTTATCATTATCAGTTTTGTTATTTCTGGTGTGGTGTATAAGGTGTTGTTATCATTATCAGTCTTGTTATTTCTGGTGTGGAGTATAAGGTGTTGTTATCATTATCAGTCTTGTTATTTCTGGTGTGGAGTATAAGGTGTTGTTATCATTATCAGTCTTGTTATTTCTGGTGTGGAGTATAAGGTGTTGCTATCATTATCAGTCTTGTTATTTCTGGTGTGGAGTATAAGGTGTTGTTATCATTATCAGTTTTGTTATTTCTGGTGTGGTGTATAAGGTGTTGTTATCATTATCAGTCTTGTTATTTCTGGTGTGGAGTATAAGGTGTTGTTATCATTATCAGTCTTGTTATTTCTGGTGTGGAGTATAAGGTGTTGTTATCATTATCAGTCTTGTTATTTCTGGTGTGGAGTATAAGGTGTTGTTATCATTATCAGTCTTGTTATTTCTGGTGTGGAGTATAAGGTGTTGTTATCATTATCAGTCTTGTTATTTCTGGTGTGGAGTATAAGGTGTTGTTATCATTATCAGTTTTGTTATTTCTGGTGTGGAGTATAAGGTGTTGTTATCATTATCAGTCTTGTTATTTCTGGTGTGGAGTATAAGGTGTTGTTATCATTATCAGTTTGTTATTTCTGGTGTGGAGTATAAGGTGTTGTTATCATTATCAGTTTTGTTATTTCTGGTGTGGGTATAAGGTGTTGTTATCATTATCAGTCTTGTTATTTCTGGTGTGGAGTATAAGGTGTTGTTATCATTATCAGTCTTGTTATTTCTGGTGTGGAGTATAAGGTGTTGTTATCATTATCAGTCTTGTTATTTCTGGTGTGGAGTATAAGGTGTTGCTATCATTATCAGTCTTGTTATTTCTGGTGTGGAGTATAAGGTGTTGTTATCATTATCAGTCTTGTTATTTCTGGTGTGGAGTATAAGGTGTTGTTATCATTATCAGTTTTGTTATTTCTGGTGTGGAGTATAAGGTGTTGTTATCATTATCAGTTTTGTTATTTCTGGTGTGGAGTATAAGGTGTTGTTATCATTATCAGTCTTGTTATTTCTGGTGTGGAGTATAAGGTGTTGTTATCATTATCAGTTTTGTTATTTCTGGTGTGGAGTATAAGGTGTTGTTATCATTATCAGTCTTGTTATTTCTGGTGTGAAGTATAAGGTGTTGTTATTATTATCAGTTTTGTTATTTCTGGTGTGGAGTATAAGGTGTTGTTATCATTATCAGTCTTGTTATTTCTGGTGTGAAGTATAAGGTGTTGTTATCTTTATCAGTCTTGTTATTTCTGGTGTGGAGTATAAGGTGTTGTTATCATTATCAGTCTTGTTATTTCTGGTATGGAGTATGAACTAAGAATACCTCATACATGATGTATTGTTATAAATAAAACACAGGTACCAATAAGGTCATTAACCTGCCCCTTAGTGGCACAGTGGTATGTCTGCACACTAAAAACCGGGTTTCGATACTTGTATTATCAGATAGCTCATTGTGTAGCTTTGTGCTTAATTCTAAACACCCAAATCATTAATCTGTTAGTAGGATGTATAAGTAAACAGTGCAACAGTTATTATGTTATCGTGTTATGTAAATTATTGAATATAAATGCATAGTAACTCGTTATGAAATACAAAGTAAATTTTAATCAAGTATGGAGTATAAAGGAACAGTACCAAAATATGGATAGCCAAAGAACACAAAGTGTTTTGTCTAATAACTTGTGAAATACAATGTATGCGTTACAATAATAGTATGGTTAGAATTCTACCTATTTTTACATTATCAATAAACATGTAGATTTAATAAACACACTAGCCACTATTTCAATTACTTATTTTCACAAATGATGTTTCGTGTAAAATATTCGGTCCATTTGAATAAAGCACTTTCAACAAAAGTAAAATGTTTCTTGATTGTGAAGTAACTGCTGTGTTAAGATTCACTTCTAGTAGGTATGGTCTTGTTAAGATTCACTTCTAGTAGGTATGGTCTTATTAAAGACGGTTTCTATGGTCGGCATTTCAAAAACATTTGTATTCAATGTTTACCAACATCTGCATCTGGGAGTACCTTGTCTAAAATCATAGACGTCTGGCCTCGAAGAAAATAGTTTAGAGGTTTATATGTGCCACCAGATGTCGTGCTTTGAACAATGTGATCGATTATTTCAAGAATGATTAAAACGGTTCAGCTTTTGATATTGATTTCTTTGAAATGATGAATAACAAGTGAAATGTATATCATGCTGTTTCATATTCTGTCTACACTGTCTGAGTTGCATGTATAACCTTGCAGACAGCAATTTGTTTCAGGCTAATATGCAACATATGCACCGACCTAATATTGTCCTGCATCAGTTGGAACAGCACAACTCAATCTTTGATCATGTTTGCCGTTGTAGTTTTTTTTGCTGTCATCTATGAACCAGATGAACCATCTCTGACCATAATCGTCCACAAAGTAGACAAATATTTTACCATTTCGTGGAGTCTCTACCTCAAGATATTAAGACTTTAATATTGTTTGAAATGTTTTCCAATCGAATATTATATGAAGAGTCTTGTAAGACGATAAGTCAATCAAAATATATCACAGCGACAGAACGTAGACGTCTCCGAACTAAGATATTTCGAATTAAAAACATTTTGTTAGAAGAAGATACTACTGTCTGACAATCTTTTTAAGAAAAGAATCTTCGTCGTTTTTATTATCCCGAATATGATGCTAAGGCCCGGCATGGTCACGTTGGTTAAGGCGTTCGATTGGTAATCTGGGGGTCGCGGATTCGAATCCCCGTCGCACCAAACATGCTCGCCCCTTCAGCCGTGGGGGCATTATAATGTGACGGTCAATTCCGCTATTCGTTGGTAAAAGAATAGCTCAAGAGTTGGCGGTGGATGGTGGTGATTAGCTGCCTTTCCTCTAGCCTTACACTTCTAAATTAGGGACGGCTAGCACAGATAGCCCTCGAGTAGCTTTGCGCGCGTGGCCCGGCATGGCCTAGCGCGTAAGGCGTGCGACTCGTAATCCGAGGGTCGCGGGTTCGCGCCCGCGTCGCGCTAAACATGCTCGCCCTCCCAGCCGTGGGGGTGTATAATGTGACGATCAATCCCACTATTCGTTGGTAAAAGAGTAGCCCAAGAGTTGGCGGTGGGTGGTGATGACTAGCTGCCTTCCCTCTAGTCTTACACTGCTAAATTAGGGACGGCTAGCACAGATAGCCCTCGTGTAGCTTTGTGCGAAATTCCCAAACAAACAAGCTTTGCGCGCAATTAAAAAAAAACCAAAAAAAAGATATTAACATTTTCAAAGCTTATAAAACTGTGTATTTTAAAATGGCACCACAAGTTGGGATTATATATTCTTAAATTTTCTATAACTCTCCACGTTACAGAAATATTGTTTCAGAGTAAGTTTTCTGAAGGTGCTGGCATGTCGGAATAAAGTTGTTGTTTTTTTTCTAAATAGATTTAAAGGTTAAAAATTAGGCTTAACGCGTAGTGATGCTTTCCAAGCCAAAACATATGTCTCTTGACCCACCTCGTAGTTGGTGTACTCTCGATACCAAATTATAGTTTGAACCATATTTGTTTTGCCAAATTATACATTCTGACGAAAAAGTCTTAAAGTTTCTCTGTTTAAATAAAAAAAAAAAGAAATTATGTGACCAGTTTTCGGAATTACCATCTGATTTTCTAATGAAAAATGACAGAATATCTTCCCTTAAAGCGTTACATAGTGATAAGAATAATGTCTTTCATTGAAATGTTGTCGGCTCATAAATCACTGTTCCACGATCAGGACCTGGCATTCTAATGACAAACTCTTCGAATTCTACCCACAGACTAATGGAACTTTGTCTATAAATTATTATACCAGATTTTCTAATGACTAGCTGTTGGAATTCTGTCCATAAATCAACATATTAGGTATTCTAATAAAGCTATTGAAAATGTGTTGAAATTTTGCTATTGAAAATCTGTTGAAATTTTGCTACTGAAAATCTGTTGAAGTTTTGCTATTGAAAATCTGTTGAAATTTTGCTATTGAAAATCTGTTGAAATTTTACTATTGAAAATCTGTTGAAATTTTGCTATTGAAAATCTGTTGAAATTTTGCTATTGAAAATCTGTTGAAATTTTGCTATTGAAAATGTGTTGAAATTTTGCTATTGAAAATCTGTTGAAATTTTGCTATTGAAAATGTGTTGAAATTTTGCTATTGAAAATCTGTTGAAATTTTGCTATTGAAAATGTGTTGAAATTTTGCTATTGAAAATGTGTTGAAATTTTGCTATTGAAAATGTGTTGAAATTTTGCTATTGAAAATCTGTTGAAATTTTGCTATTGAAAATCTGTTGAAATTTTGCTATTGAAAATCTGTTGAAATTCTGACTATAAAACCATCATATAAGAAATAAAACAAGCCCTAGTAATGACAAGCTGTTAGAATTTTTCTTACAAATCATCGTACACAAATAGGATTTGTTATTTTAATCAGCATCTTCGGATATTTATCTATCATTTCGATGCTTGAAAGATAAACTTTCAATTCTCTTCACCGCAAAACTTTTGTTAAAATACAAAATTAATCGGACTTTAATTTCTGTTGAAAGTTTTATTTACGTCACAGATTAACCTATGTTTCAATGAGTATTATCATAACACTTAACCAGTGGGTTATTCACTGTAACTTGATACTTCTACAAATCCAATTTGATATTAAATAGCACTCTAGCTGGGATTTGCAGTAGTGATATATAAAATAACTGGCATCGATGGATAACTGCTCTGTATAACATAAAAATTGTGTAATGGTTTTCAGCAATAAATCACACGTGGTCCAAAAAGTGAAATTTAAGACGTGTTACGCACTTAAAACATTATATTTGATGGATGAGCTATTTCTATGTTAAGTCTCTACTGTGTATCATACATAAAACACCACACGGTCACCGTCTTATTTTTATTTTTGATATAAATCATGAGGAAAATTATTTGCAACTTATTATGGTAAAACCTAATGTTTTCTCTGATTGTTAGGAGTACGCTTAAATAGGTAAGAAGACCTAATCCAGGTCTTAATGTTTATTGATACCTCAGCTAGATTTATGAAAGTTTTAGTTTTAAAATACACAAAAACGTTCGTACATTTCGTTACATTTTACCAAGAATTGTTGCCTAATCCAACTCAATATAAGATATTATTCCAAGCCACATACTTGCCTACGTTTTTCATAGCAAAGGGAAAATTAAACATATTTAAATAAAATGTAAATATAAAAGTAAGTCTGTTATTACTATTAAAATTATATTATACATCACACTTAAATCATACCATTATTTTTAATCAATTCCTGTACAAGTAATGAATTATTATCACCAATTCTATCTTAGTTAATGTTATCCATTAACCTAAAATAACTTACTTAAAGATAACTTACTTAAAATAACTTACTTAAAGATAACTTACTTCTACAAGTTATCTATAATACAAATACTTTGTAACTCATTCTTTGTTTGTTTTTGTATCAATTATAGCGATACGTCGTTTTGAGTTAAAATCAAAGTAAATTCTAAGAGCTTCATAATTAACTCAAATGTTAGGTACAAACAAACAAATTGTTCAGTTTATATAAACTTTAAAGTAATTATTGAAGTTCCTGTTACATAAATCTAAAAAGCGATTGTTGCCCTTTAGTTATCATTATATATATATAATTATTTTTTTAAAATAATTCGTTCTATATATAAATGTTAAAAGTATGTATTTGACATATATAATTCACAGAGCAATTCCTGGCCTTCGGTTTAAATATATTCCTGAAATTAACTATGGAAATTTGTTAACATACGTTTTAAAAGAGATGATTTCTGTTCCCATTATACGAATCTCAAACGTCATTGTAAATATTCTGTTTCAATTAGTAACTAACTGATTATTCCAGTTCGGATTACACAAATCTTAAAAGTGACTTTTAGTGTTCGGTTTATGAGATTCTTCAAAGGTCATTATTGTTATTCGGATTAGACATATCTGAAAGGGTTTATTGTTGTTGGATTTACATCAATAATAAAGTGTGACCGGATTAGGTCTGTATTGAAAGTGAATATTGCTGTTTGATTTATAATGATCTCTAATCGATTATATTTCTTCGGTCGATATAAATGCGAAAATTGTTACAAATAGTTTTTATCGTTTAATAATTAATGCACGAAACTGAATAGTAAATTATTACTACACTAGTTAGTATTACCTTTTAACTTAAATATAACTTGTTTTTACAGAAATTGCTTACATAACAAATGTAGCTACAAGTCGTTCTGAGATAGAGTTAAATTAGATGTTATGAGTCTAATTATTAAACCTGAATGCTGACGTATCGTATCTGGGGCGTATTCTAGCAGATAAGTTGTTTTTTCTGTTCAAGATTAGCCTGTACTTTAAGATATGTAACCATATATTGTTTGAAAGGGCAAATTTTTCTTCGTGTGCATGCTTAAGCACAATAAATCATCACACATCATACAATAACCTCAAAGAATGTTATAGTCCATTGTTTCTATTTGCTTAAGTCGTTTCTTTAATAGTTAGGGAGCCCGGCATGGCCAGGTGGTTAAGACACTCGGCTTAAATCTGAGGGTCACGAGTTCGAATCCCCGCCGCACCAAATATGCTCGCCCTTTCAGCCGTGGGGGCGTTATAATGTGACGGTCAATCCCACTGTTCGTTGGTAAAAGAGTAGACCAAAGTTGGCGGTGGGTGGTGATGACTAACTGCCTTCCCTCTAGTCTTACACTGCAAAATTAGGGACGGCTAGCACAGATAGCCCTCGAGTAGCTTTGCGCGAAATTCCAAGCAAAATTAATGATTAGGGTTACGACTTCTGTTTTTGAATGAATGATTTCTCGTATAAAGTGGATTTCAGTACATTTATTATTAACACAATAATTTCACTGACTATCGTATTATTTATCCAACACATAAAAAATTACCTGATCAAAGATGTCATCACAAAAATACACCTCCTCCGCTTTCATTTTATTGACTAAAGTTACAAAATCTCATCTTTAGTTTATTTAATAGCAATTTAAAAAAATAAGATATTCCTTATTAGTTTTATTTTAGGGCCCGGCATGGCCTAGCGCGTTAAGGCGTGCACGTCGTAATCTGAGGGTCGCGGGTTCGCGCCCGAGTCGCGCCAAACATGCTTGCCCTCCCAGCCGTGGGGGCGTTATAATGTGACGGTCAATCCCACTATTCATTGGTAAAAGAGTAACCCAAGAGTTGGTGGTGGGTGATGATGTCTAGCTGCCTTTCCTCTAGTCTTACACTGCTAAATTAGGGACGGCTAGCGCAGATAGCCCTCGAGTAGCTTCGTGCGAAATTCCAACACAAACAAACTAGTCTTATTTTTCAAAGGAAGAAAAAATCTCATATTTTATTCTATTCACTACAAACAAGACGTCTCTTATCTTATAGTCTTAGTTAAAGTATTTACATATTAATCCCCACTGATGTTATTTTCTAGTTACTGAGTAAACACTTGAGTAGTAACAGAGTGAGGTAGCGTATGATCAGACAAATATGTTCGAGTTGTTATTCTGGTCAGTACAAGTGTTCTTCAAAACACCCACCCACCTGTTTTGTACACAAGGTTGTGTTTTTGATATAATATTTTTGAAAACAGATGAACGCTTTGTTCAGATACTTTTTTTTTTTTTTTGTATTTGGTGTAAAGTCATGCCTCGTCACGTACCAGAAGTTATAGGGTATCAAATTATTTGACTGTCCAGAATGGTAGGAAGCAAATGAACATTTCCAGTGTACCATATACAGTTTTGAAACGTCACAGGAATACAGGAAATGTTTGTTTTCTTAATAGACTACTGGTATAGTGGTTAAAAGTACAAGGTCGAAAGAAGTCTTTGAAAACCTAAGAACAAGAATGACATAAACAAGTTCATTCCAGGGTATCAAAAAGAACAGGGAATAGAAAGCTAACCAAACAAGATTATTTTGCAAGAAGAGCTGCATACCAATATTAAGTAGAATTAATTGCTGTCGCCATGTTTCTTGGGCAAGACAACACGCCAACGTATAGTTTTAACACTGGCAACATGTCATCTTTTCAGATAAGCCCTGTTACCGGCTTGTTAAAGTTAATGTTAGGATTCGTATTCGTCGTTTGCCTGGAGAACAAATAAGAGAAAAACTGTCTTTCCCACAGATAACACGCAGGAGGTGGTGCAATACATATTTGGGCAGCTATTTATCATGGTAGAAACTGTTCTCCATGTCCTTCAGGGAACTTTCATTAGCTCCTTTTACTTGTATCACGCGAGACTTTATTTCTGATATATGCTAGACCAAAGTTTGGCAATAACTCCTCCAAGATGACAATGCCACTTCCTACAGTTTACATATTTTACAGGATTATCTGAACTAGGAAGATGTTACAAGATTGTAATTCCATTGAGAACTTTTGAGCAGAACTACTAACCACGACCCTAAACCAACTACTGTAGCTGAGTTACAGCTCCTTCTAGTGACAAGAGGGATGAAATCGTGGCGGATTACATCAATAACGTTATTGATAATACGTCGTGTCACCTTACAGAGGTTATTAGAGCAAGAAGACGACTGATCTAAGATGCTATTTATGGTGTTCTATTTTTTAATTATATATGATTGACAAGGTCCTGTTGTGATAGGTGAAATGCTGAATTACACTTTGTTTTACACGTGTCTACTGTTTTCTGTTATAATAAATCGTTTATGATGTCCATAGAACTTCTCATTGTACAAATTACGTATATAGATGTTTAATATAACACTTATTTCTCAGTTTAAAAGTGTTAAGTGCATGTGTATTCCATCTCAATAATAATGGTCTTATTTGTTACAAAATATACAAACATATTGGCTAAGTTATCACTTTGGTTCTAGTTATTAAGGACAAAAACTACATATTAAATTCATTTTATTTATCAATGATACAAAATATTACCTTCACACTGCACTACAAGAAAATACATATATCGTAGCATTAATCTCTTTTTATCAAAGATGAAAAATTCACTTTCACCCTGCATTTACAAAAGAAAGGGGTATATCTCACTATTATGTCACTTAGAGACAGACCAAATAACATGCATCTAATATTCTTATCATTCATTAAAGAGATAAAAATATTACATCTTAGCACAGTTAACTAGGTTACGTGTTACAATTGGAACTAGTCTGAAACTGAGTTAAAAGATAATTTGAACTTAGAAGTTAATTAAATGTTGATATGTTTCTAGTTTACTATATTTGCCAACAAGATTGACACACAAAATTTCTTTTGTAATACAAATATATATATTTTAATATACGAAAACAATACAATTTATAACAACGTTTATTAGAAATAATAATTTATATACAGAACTTTTACAAATTTACAAATATTATTGAGTCTTCTATCTGATCTGTAACTTCTTTGATGTCCTATGGAGGGTTCACGATCAGTGAATTAATTTAGAGTTGATGTCGGTACAATTTACTTAATGGAGTTGATTGGTTCTTCGCTGATGACACGTGAGTTTCTCACAGCTGAAATTGTATAAGGTATTCGTAGAAATAGTAACGTCCGAAATTAATTATCTGAAGCTGAACAGTCCGTAATGCTCGAAATTTATAAATCTTCCTGGAATTTCGTGATACATATTTAAAATAAAAACCTCGATATTAAAGAAATATATAACTGTAAATCCGTCACAGCTAACAATACAAGAAGTCGCTTACTTTCATAATAAAATAAAGAAATAAGCATGGCCAACGTTCACTTTACTTATTACTAACATGAATATCTCTCCTGCTTTTATATTATTTTTGAAACAAATCCTGACTACAAAGTAAAATAAGATAAGTATCTAACTTTAATGTAATTTATCAAAGACACAAACGTCATATTCACTCTACTAACTATTAACACGAATATATTTCTTTATTTCATTCCTCTCCCTCAGTAGTAGAATGGTATTTTTGCAGACTTACAACCGCTAGAAACTGGGTTTCGATATTCGTGGTGGACAGAGCTATTTGAATAGCTTTGTTCTTAATATCTAACAAAATTACTATCCTTTAGAGCTATGCATGACTTGGTGGTAAGGGCTCTCGACTCTCGATTTCAGAGTCACGTGTTCATATCCCCGTCACACCAGACACGCTCGTCCATTCAACCGTGGGAACGAAGTAGGTGTGGGTAGCACACAGTGCCCTCGCGTATTTATCTATACACGAAATTGAAGCAGAAATCAAACAGTTATTAATGAGAAATAAACTTTATTCTTCTTTTCACCTACTATGAACATGAATATATCTCTCGAGTCCATGTTATTTACTGAAGACAAAAAATACATATTATTTTCACACTTCTTGTTACTTGTATAGATAGATACGTTTCTGATCAATTGCTATTTTATAATTCACTACCAGTTGAATTGATATAAAGTATTGGTAGTATTGTGTTTATAAAACAAAACTGGGAAACAATCGGGGTTAACACAGTTAAATGTACCACTCATGTGAAGAAAGAAACTGAAGTAATTCTTACAGGTTTTAGTAACCGTGTAATAATGAGGTAAGATAATGATCAATATGATTGTGGATTTTCTCTGATAACTTTCGACCGATAATGAGGTAAAAACTCAAGAGTGTTGTAAGTTTTCTATAATAATATTGCCTTTTGACCAACAATGAGTTGAAAAACCAACAATATCGTGGGTTTTCGATGACATCATCATAGTTCTGCCAACAATGAGTTGAAAAACCAACAATATCGTGGGTTTTCGATGACATCATCATAGTTCTACCAACAATGATTTGAAAAAACAATATCGTGGGTTTTGATGACATCATCATAGTTCTACCAACAATGATTTGGGTTTTGATGATCATCATAGTTCTACCAACAATGAGTTCTGCCAACAATGAGTTGAAAAGTTAATAATGCTGTTATTTTTTGTGACGATACCAACCTTCGACCAGCAGCGAGGTAAAAAATCAACAGTGTTGTGGATTTCTGATGATAATATCATCTTTCTACCATGAGTAAGATGAACAGTCAGCATCATCATGAGGTTTCTGTGATAATGTTATCTGTCGATCAACAATGAGAATAACGGTGAATAATGTCGTGAGTTTTATCTTAACTAAACACCCCTTCTCATTATCACTCTGTCTACAGTCGTCGTTCAGTTCCACATTAAATTTCCTGTAAGTAACATTTCTTCCGAAACAGTTTCCTGCTACTCGTCTTCACGTTCGCTGAGATCAAAGTTTGAGAAGTTTCATTAGAAGCAACTGAAGCGACAAAGATCCTGAACAAATATAGAAATAATTCAATTAAATTACCGTTAATAGAAATAAAGTAAAGTGTCAGCAAGTGCTTTGCTAATGGGAAATTAATGCATGTTTTATACGAATTTTAGATTAATCGACAATGAGATTAACCTTCAAAGAATTTTTTTGATTTTTTTCGAATGTGATCACTGTAAGTAAATAAAACTGTTTGATGTCAACTCGCCGTTGTGTTACTCTTGTTTCGCTCAAAGATCTAGGAATTATAAAGAAACTGGACTTAAAGTTATGTAAATTAAAACGTTTTTAGTACTATTTTTATGAAGACAGATAATTGTTTCTGTAAGTTAAAGAAATAATATTGATTGCATAGAAAATGATTTTAAGAAGAGGGCCACACGAAATTTCATGTACTTTAAAAACAGAAAATTCTTTGTTTTAACACAAAGCTAGACAACAAGCTATCTGCACTCTGTTTATCATGGATGGGGAAAGAACCCCAGATTTAAATGTCGTAAGTCCCTAAGTTTAACAGTAATGGTAAAAACAGAAGCAAACAAAGTTTGAAACAATAGACAATGATTATATATAGATATATATTCATATAGAGATTAAAGGCTATATACAAATAATAACAGAAACTTTGATATGGATTTCCTAAAGAAGTAAACAAATATAACAAACCGAAGGATTGATTGGTAATTTTGATTGGAAGCTGTTTCATATGAACGAGCTTTTCAAAATTTTATTCATGACTTACTTACTTTCACGTGTGAACGACATGGAACATAGATACGAAACCTGTTTCATGCATGAGGCGTTCGAAGATCTTTTGTGAATTAACAGTAATAACTTTTATGTGGAAATTGTACGTCTTTAACGAAATCGTTTTCATGTGTTCTCGATACGAGGAATTATTATGCTTTGAATTTGTCCGTCATAATTTCGTACCAATGTCCCACTGCGGTACAATACATTTGTAAAGTAAATGTTAGGGTTAATAATATAAAAATTATTTCAACAATTATTGTATTTTTAACACGCATAAGAAACCAGATTATTGTGTTTGTAATATAATAACATAAAAGAGATTAGTGTGTTTGTAATACTCGTATATAGACGTAAAATAGAGAGTTATTTTTTACTATCTAAAACTCAAATATATATACTTGTGTTGGTACTATCTAAACGTAAGAGATATTATTGTGTTTGATTAGTATTAATATCAAAGGATCATCGCTGTTCGGGCTAATGTTTATTAAAACTGTTTTTTCACGTCGCTGATCGGTTTATAATCTTAAAGCTATTATCGCTGTTTCGTTTGTGTGAGCTATGAAGTGCTGTTTCCTGTTCGTTTCTTTCCTAAAAGTAAGACTGGTTATTAAGGTTTAGTTCACATGAACCTCAAAGAGGGTTTTGCTGTTCCCTTGACATAAATTTCAGACTAATTATTGCTTTCCGGTTGACAAGAATCTGTTGGATTACATTCACTATAAAACTGATTTTTGCTGTTAGATATATATAAATCTTTAGTAATTTAAAGGTGATTGCTACTACTCAGTGTTTATCGTTTTAAAAATTATTGTTCCTTCAGTAAATTTCAATCTAAAAAACAATAATTGAAGTTTGTTTACACATGTTTCAAACTGATAACTATGTAACACTATGTAACACAAATTGTGTTCCTGGATAGTATGTGTTATAACACTATGTAACACAAATTGTGTTCCTGGATAGTATGTGTTATTACACTATGTAACACAAATTGTGTTCCTGGATAGTATGTGTTATAACACTATGTAACACAAATTGTGTTCCTGGATAGTATGTGTTATTACACTATGTAACACAAATTGTGTTCCTGAATAGTATGTGTTATAACACTATGTAACATAAATTGTCTTCCTGGATAGTATGTGTTATAACACTATGTAACACAAATTGTGTTCCTGGATAGTATGTGTTATAACACTATGTAACACAAATTGTGTTCCTGGATAGTATGTGTTATTACACTATGTAACACAAATTGTGTTCCTGAATAGTATGTGTTATAACACTATGTAACATAAATTGTGTTCCTTTATAGTATGTGTTATAACACTATGTAACACAAATTGTGTTCCTGGATAGTATGTGTTATTACACTATGTAACACAAATTGTGTTCTTGGATAGTATGTGTTATTACACTATGTAACACAAATTTTGTTCCTGGATAGTATGTGTTATCACACTATGTAACACAAATTTTGTTCCTGGATAGTATGTGTTATCACACTATGTAACACAAATTTTGTTCCTGGATAGTATGTGTTATCACACTATGTAACACAAATTTTGTTCCTGGATAGTATGTGTTATCACACTATGTAACACAAATTTTGTTCCTGGATAGTATGTGTTATTTCTTAATTGCTTATGTTGTAAAAGTAAAGAAAATGACCATTATTCGCTTCAAACTTTGCTTTTGTGACTTGATAATGAAATTTAGAAAATAACATATTTTCTATGTAAAATGGGCAAATTTGTACATTTTCGTTTACATAAGGTCTGAATAAAACAACATATGAATCAAGATATACATGTATTTACACTAAAGTTATACAAAAATGGTTAGAAGTGAGTAGTTTTTCGAGATTTGCAACTGTAATGTAAATCACTTTCATGTATTAGCCCCCAAATATAGTCTCCAATTATGTTTACGTTACACGCTCCCAGGTCACAAAATCAAAGTTTGAAGAGAAATAGATCTTTTCCATTTATTTTAGGCCTAAGCAATTGGGAAATAACACTTTCTGTCCAGGAACAAAAAAAAAGTATATAAACCTTTTTGTTATTACATATATGTTATTGCTTTTGATTTATATAAACCTTAAATTTGTTATTACTGTTCAGTTTCTATATCTTAAAATTTCTCTTAATCTTAAGCTAATATTAATCTTAAGGTTAAGTATTGATGGTGTATTCACATCAAACTGGATCATAGAGTTCGGATTACATAAATCTTAAAAGTGATCACTATATGGCTTGTTTAAGACATTAACTGGTTATTACGGCTTGAATTATATAACTGTTTCGTTACTCTGTTGTTTACATAAGTCTCTGAAGTTTTTTTAGATATTTGATTTAAATAAATCAAAACATATTATTGCTGTTCAGTTTACATAGACTTTAAAAGTGATTGTAGTTTCTTCGCTATCATGAACCATGATAGTAATAGGAATCTCTTAGGAATTTTACAAACATTCTAATAGAACATCCGGGCAAAAACAGATCTTAGAAAGTAGACTTGTTCTTAAAGCAATACTAAAGACCTTCTATCTTAAGGGTTAAAGCCACTAAAATATATATAATAGCAAAAGGTTGATATTCCGATTGTTAGACAAAATTAATGTATTTTTTTCTCATTAATATTATTCATGTTATATAATACATTTGAACATTTTATTCAAACCTGAGCAAACTTACTAAAAACTCTCCCGTGCAGGTCATAGGTCATAGGGTTATTTGTATGTTGATTCTTGAAACAGAAAACAATAAGATTTTATCGCTGTTTTCATTCCTGCTAATCACGTTTCTTTTTGAAACCATTCAGGCACCTAAAGCTACCACAAAACCGCTTGGTATAATGCGCCAAAATCTATGCATAGTTCCTCGAGTTTACTGTTGTATTTTTTCCTACGTTGATTTCTGTGACCACATCAGTGAATCTTCAAACAGTAGACAATTATCATAATAGATTTCTCTCCTCCTGATAGTGGTGAATTATTCTATTGTTTGTTTTGTTTGCTTAGAATTTCGCGCAAAGCTACACAAAGGCTATCTGCGCTAACTCCGTATTTTAGTTTGTTTGTTTGTTTTGGAATTTTGCACAAAGCTACTCGAGGGCTATCTGTGCTAGCCGTCCCTAATTTAGCAGTGTAAGACTAGAGGGAAGGCAGTTAGTCATTACCACCCACCGCCAACTCTTGGGCTACTCTTTTACCAACGAATAGTGGGATTGACCGTCACATTATAACGCCCCCCACGGCTGGGAGGACGAGCATGTTTGGCGCGACCGGGATGCGAACCCGCGACCCTCAGACTACGAGTCGTACGCCTTAACACGCTTGGCCATGCCGGGCCCCCCTAATTTAGTAGTGTAAGAGCAGAGGGAAAGTAGCTAGTCATCACCATCCACCGCCAACTCTTGGGCTACTATTTTCCCAACGAATAATGGGCTTGCCTTTCACATTATAACTCCCCCACGGTTGAAAGGATGAACATGTTTGGTGTGACGGGGATTCAAATCCGCGACCATCAGATTACGAGTTAAGTGTTTAGCCAGGTGGACATGTCGGGTCTATTCTATTGATATTTGTACTTCCATGAAATTATGAGTGCATGTTTTAATATTATTTCATTATTATTTTTTTCTGTTTCACAAACCTACAACAAAATCAGCTGGGTGTTTAGCATCAAAACCTAGACAGATATACTATATGAAACGCTGCGAATATCCATGACACATTTGAAGAGTTGATAATTTTCACTGAAAATTAATTTACGTGACTGTAATTACATGAATATACGCGATGTTGTTATGAGCAACTACCTTTGTACTCGACGCTTGTTAAACGCGCGTTTAGACGAAACTACAGGCAAAAAAAAATCACTTCGTTCAGCAAAATAATTTTGGGGTTAAAAAAACCAAAGCAGTAGTAACTTGTTATAAAACGTATAATATTCAACCTAATGTATATGCACGTATGTATCTTAAGATGTACTCTTTATAAATGGATATGAAACTTAAGAAACAAAGTAATTAAAATTGTTAATTTAGAAAGAGTGAAAATAGTACAGAAAGAAGTTGAATCAAATTGTAGAGATTTTTTACCTCACAACTGGGAGCTCTAAAAAAACTAATAAATTAGGCTAGAAATAGTGCCTACTTTACTTTCTTAAGCTGTATGAATCCTATTTTATCTCCACTGGAATTGATAAGTACGGTAGACATAGAGTCAAAATAAGGGTTTGTAGCTTCAGAAAATAATGTAGACACACTATTTTCAGCATAGTTTGTTAATTTTACAGAGTCCTCAGTTGTAGGCTCGAAATATAATATTTACATTTTGATTCTATTTTTATATTTATATATGTTAACTGTGTAACTGTTTTTTAGTTATTGGGTTATACAAATTTTAAAACATTTTCTGTATACGGTTAAAATATGTCAGGATCTTGTAAATATGAAAATGGATTATACCTCTTCGGCGTGTACTTATTTTCTATTCGGTTAATATAATCTTAGGTGGATATTTTCTGTTTGACTGACGTAAAAATCAAAATGGCTATTCCTCTTTAACTTATATTGATCTCAAAGTGATCATAACTGTTGACTTCATATTAAGTTTAAAAGTAGTTACTGATAATCGATTTGTGTAATTCACTCACTAATTATCATTGTTCGAATTACACAAATCTTAAAACGCATTATATGTATTCAGTTTGAATATATTTCAAAGTGATTATTACGGTTGGGTAATTACTATTTTAAAGGCATTAATGATATTCGGTTCAAAGATATCTCACATCACTATTAATGTTAGGTTTATATTAATCTCGAACCAGTTATTACAATTTTAATAATGGAAATATTAAAGTGATTATTGTTCTCATTATTTGAATGTTAAAAGTGACTATAATTCTTACCCTTATATCAAGCTTAAATGTAAATATTGTTGCTCATGATTATTGTTCACATTATTTTGGATGTTAAAAGTGGCTATAAGTCTTACGCTTATATCAGGCGTAAATGTAAATATTGTTGCTCAATTTATACGTATATTTAAGTTTTTAAGAGTTGTAAGCCTTCAGGTTTATCCCTAAGCCCCTGAAAAGCGGCTTTATTTGTATATGGATTAGTAAATCTCAAAATGGTTATAACATTTTGAAAGAGGATATTGTTGTTCGGCTTACGTAAATCTTAAACTGATTGTATCTGTTCAAACAATACAATTCTAACAACTATTTATCATCTCCTTTTCGTTTCTATAAATCACAAATCAATTATTTATCTTCGTTTTATATAAATATGAAGCTGATAATATCTGTTCTGCTTGTATATACACATCTTAACAGTGTTTGAATTATATAAACATCAAAGTAGGTATTGTTGATCGGATTATGTGATTCCCAGACTTTTGATTAATATTTGGATTACTGTGCGGTTTATATAAAACATGAAAGTAGTTATTGCTTTTCGGATTATATAACTATCAAAGTAAGTACTGTTGATCGGATTATGTGATTCTCAAACTTATTATTGCTTTTAGGTTATATAACATTCACAGATAAAATCCATGTTAGGTTGAGAGACTTCTCAAAGAGCAACTGTTGTTATGATTACATAAATTTCGAAGCTATTATTGGTTCAAAAATTATCATATATATATATATATAGAGAGAGAAAGTTTGATTTGTGTATACACTTTTATTTTATTAATTCATCTCGCTAGAATGATATTATAACCTAAGTTTCTAATGTTGTTAATTTGTTGACTTTAGCGCAAAGCTACACGATGGCTATCTGCGCTAGCCGTCCCTAATTTAGCAGTGTAAAACTAGAGGAAAGGCAACTAGGCATCACCAATCACCACCAACTCTTGTGCTACTCTTCTACTAAAGAATAGTGGGATTTGCCATCACATTATAACGCCCTCACAGTGCGAGCATGTTTGGGGTTATATGTTGTAGTTATAGATTTTACATCATTTCTATTTCCACGTAATGGTCCACATAATGGTAGCTACTGTTGTGTGTATATTTTTGCCAAATTGTAGCTGTTGTTTTTAAATTGATTTATGTTTTCATGTTCATCTAATGACAGTTGTTTCAGTTTTGTTTTTTATTCGGATTATTTTATCCAAAAAGAACTATTGTTGTAACTTCATTTTTCTTCATATTTTCACATAATGATAATTTATTCCTAAATTGATTTCTGTTTTTATTTTTACAAAATGGCTGCTACCATTTGTAAATCTGATTTTTATTTGCATCTAATAACAGCTGTTGCGATTATGTTGATTTCTGTTTGTACTGTCAGTTAGTTGCTGTTGTTCATTTGATTTCAGTTTACATAAATTCGTCCAATAATCGTTATTCTTTGTGAGGCGACTTCTGTTTGACTTTTCACCTGGTGACAGATATTGTTTATAACTTCATTTCTTATCATGTTTTAGTAACAGGTACAATTTCTTTGTATTTTTACATAAGTGTAGGGTTTTTTTCTAACATGAATTCTGTTTGTATTTTCATCTGATGAGAGTGTTTATTTCTAAATTCATTTTTATATTATTCTCTTTTGTTTGTTTGTTTTTTGAATTTCGCACAAAGCTACTCGAGTGCTATCTGTGCTAGCCGTCCCTAATTTAGCAGTGTAAGACTAGAGGGAAGGCAGCTAGTCATCACCACCCACCGCCAACTCTTGGGCTACTTTTTACCAACGAATAGTAGGATTTACCGACACATTATAACGCCCCCACGGCTGAAAGGGCGAGCATGCTTGGCGCGACCGGGATGCGAACCCGCGACCCTCAGATTTCGAGTCGCACGCCTTAACACGCTTGGCCATGCCGGACCCCCCTAATTTAGTAGTGTAAGAGTAGAGGGAAAGTAGCTAGTCATCACCACCCACCGCCAACTCTTGGGCTACTATTTTCCCAACGAATAATGGGCTTGCCTTTCACATTATAACTTCCCCACGGTTGAAAGGATGAACATGTTTGGTGTGACGGGGATTCGAATCCGCGACCATCAGATTTCGAATTAGGTGCTTTAACCAGGTTGACATGTCGGGTCTATTCTATTGATATTTGTACTTCCATGAAATTATGAGTGCATGTTTTAATATTATTTCATTATTATTTTTCTGTTTCACAAACCTACAACAAAATCAGCTGGGTGTTTAGCATCAAAACCTAGACAGATATACTATATGAAACGCTGCGAATATCCATGGCACATTTGAAGAGTTGATAATTTTCACTGAAAATTAATTTACGTGACTGTAATTACATGAATATACGCGATGTTGTTGTGAGCAACTACCTTTGTACTCGACGCTTGTTAAACGCGCGTTAGACGAAACTTCAGGCAAAAAAAAATCACTTCGTTCAGCAAAATAATTTTGGGGTTAAAAAAACCAAAGCAGTAGTAACTTGTTATAAAACGTATAATATTCAACCAAATGTATATGCACGTATGTAGCTTAAGATGTACTCTTTATAAATGGATATGAAACTTAAGAAACAAAGTAATTAAAATTGTTAATTTAAAAAGAGTGAAAATAGTACAGAAAGAAGTTGAATCAAAATGTAAAGATTTTTTACCTCACAACTGGGAGCTCTAAAAAAACTAATAAATTAGGCTAGAAATAGTGCCTACTTTACTTTCTTAAGCTGTATGAATCCCTATTTTATCTCCACTGGAATTGATAAGTACTGTAGACATAGAGTCAAAATAAGGGTTTGTAGCTTCAGAAAATAATGTAGACACACTATTTTCAGCATAGTTTGTTAATTTTACAGAGTCCCTAGTTGTAGGCTCGAAATATAATATTTACATTTTGATTCTATTTTTATATTTATATATGTTAACTGTGTAACTGTTTTTTAGTTATTGGGTTATACAAATTTTAAAACATTTTCTGTATACGGTTAAAATATGTGAGGATCTTGTAAATATAAAAATGGATTATACCTCTTCGGCGTGTACTTATTTTCTATTCGGTTAATATAATCTTAGGTGGATATTTTCTGTTTGACTGACGTAAAATCAAAATGGCTATTCCTCTTTAAATTATATTGATTTCAAAGTGATCATAACTGTTGACTTCATATTAAGTTTAAAAAGTAGTTACTGATAATCGATTTGTGTAATTCACTCACTAATTATCATTGTTCGAATTACACAAATCTTAAAACGCATTATATGTATTCAGTTTGAATATATTTCAAAGTGATTATTATGGTTGGGTAATTACTATTTTAAAAGGCATTAATGATATTCGGTTCAAAGATATCTCACATCACTATTAATGTTAGGCTTATATTAATCTCGAACCAGTTATTACAATTTTAATAATGGAAATATTAAAGTGATTATTGTTCACATTATTTGAATGTTAAAAGTGACAATAAGTATTACGCTTATATCAAGCTTAATTGTAAATATTGTTGCTCATGATTATTGTTCACATTATTTGGAAGTTAAAAGGGACTATAAGTATTACCCTTATATCAAGCTTAAATGTAAATATTGTTGCTCATGATTATTGTTCACATTATTTGGAAGTTAAAAGGGACTATAAGTATTACCCTTATATCAAGCTTAAATATAAATATTGTTGCTCAATTTATACGTATATTTAAGTATATTTTTTTAAGAGTTGTAAGCCTTCAGGTTTATTCCTAAGCCCTTGAAAAGCGGCTTTATTTGTATATGGATTAGTAAATCTCAAAATGGTTATAATAGTTTGAAAGAGGATATTGTTGTTCGGCTTACGTAAATCTTAAACTGATTGTATCTGTTCAAACAATACAATTCTAACAACTATTTATCACCTCCTTTTCGTTTCTATAAATCACAAATCAATTATTTATCTTCGTTTTATATAAATATGAAGCTGATAATATCTGTTCTGCTTGTATATACACATCTTAACAGTGTTTCAATTATATAAACATCAAAGTAGGTATTGTTGATCGGATTATGTGATTCCCAGACTTTTGATTAATATTTGGATTACTGTGCGGTTTATATAAAACATGAAAGTAGTTATTGCTTTTCGGATTATATAACTATCAAAGTAAGTACTGTTGATCGGATTATGTGATTCTCAAACTTATTATTGCTTTTAGGTTATATAACTTTCACAGATAAAATCCATGTTAGGTTGAGAGACTTCTCAAAGAGCAACTGTTGTTATGATTACATAAATTTCGAAGCTATTATTGGTTCAAAAATTATCATATATATATATATATAGAGAGAAAGTTTGATTTGTGTATACACTTTTATTTTATTAATTCATCTCGCTAGAATGATATTATAACCTAAGTTTCTAATGTTGTTAATTTGTTGAATTTAGCGCAAAGCTACACGATGGCTATCTGCGCTAGCCGTCCATAATTTAGCAGTGTAAAACTAGAGGAAAGGCAACTAGGCATCTTCAATCACAGCCAACTCTTGTGCTACTCTTCTACTAAAGAATAGTGGGATTTGCCATCACATTATAACGCCCCCACGGCTGAAAGGGCGAGCATGCTTGGCGCGACCGGAATGCGAACCCGCGACCCTCAGATTACGAGTCGCACGCCTTAACACGCTTGGCCATGCCGGGCCATATTATTCTCTAATGGCTGTTGTTGTTTTTCTTTCTAGATTTGTGTCAGTATTTTCATGTAACCACACCTACTGTTCCTAACTAGACTTAGTTTATATTTTGTTATAATTACAGTGATTGTTTCTAATTTAATTTATTTTTATATTTTCACTTAGTGAAAACTATTCTTTAATCTCGATTTAATGTTATGTTTTCACCTAATGATAGCTGTCGTTCCTAACTAGATTTCTGTTTACATATTCAAATAGGAATAACAGTTGGCTCTGTCAGGATTTCTGTTTATATTTTCATCAAATGCGATTATTTACATCTAAGTTTATTTCTTTTTGCATCGTCACATGATGAAATCTGCTATTTCTTTGTTGTTTTTATGTTTGCATTTTTGCTCGATTGAAAAGGTTATGTTTAGCCTCTTTCTCTTTGTATGTTCACCTAATGACAATTATTGTTTTTAATTCCACATGTGTTGTCTTTTCACATAATCATAACTACTGTTGAAGACTCGATTTCTGTTTGCATTTTAACTTAAGGATGGTGTTTGTTTCTAGCTTTGTATATTCTCTCAATAAGAGTTGTGTATGATTGATTATAACATTAAATCTAACTATTTCCCTTTTTACATCTTGAGAACTGTTACTTCTCAGTTCTTTCGTGTTTCTTACTTCACTTGATGACAGCTGCAGTAGTTAACTGTCGAATCAAATAATGCAAACCTTTCAATTTATATTAATTGTTTGTCACATCTTTGTTTAATAGTAGATATTGTATCTTATTTTATTTTCTGTTCACTTGAATGTAAATGTTTTATCTAGCTTTCTCTTCTTTTATTCTCTTCGAATGACACTTGTGTTTTAGTTTCATTTTGAACTAGATTTCACTTTATACTTTACCAATTGCGATTTGTTTTTGAAATTGATTTTGTAGTTTCAACCAATGGGGACAGTTGTTTTAAGCTCTTTCTCTGCTTGTTTTTTATATAATTCTTGATATTGTTTTAACTCGAACTTTGTTTAATTCTCAGCTTATTATATCTGCTCTTTGTAATATCATTCAATATATACATCTTTCAAACGATTTCTATTTGTATTTTTTACCAAAAGGTATCTGTTCTCTCTAACTAGTTTTCTACTTGTATAGTCAAATGACACGTTTGTTGTGAAGTTAATTTCTATTTTCACCAGTTTATACCTGCTACTCACACCTTCTTTATTTTTATATTTTATTGTAATGATTGCCTCTGAATGGAATTCATGTTGTACTCTAATGGCCACTATTATATTTCTAACTAGACTTTAGTTTATATTTTTACCTATTAACAACCATTGTTTATAATTTGATATTTGTGTGTATTTGTTCCCAATACCAACTGTTGTTTATAACTTGATTTGTTTGCGTATTTCTTCCTTATAGCAGCTGTTGTTTATAATTTGATTTGTTTGTGTATTTATTCCTAGTACCAACTGTTGTTTATAACTTGATTTATTTGAGTATTTCTGCTTAATAACAGCTATTGTTTCATAACTTGATTTCTTTGAGTATTTCTGCCTAATAGCAGCTGTTTTTTATAACGTGATTTGTTTGTGTATTTCTTCCTAATAGCAGCTGTTTTTTATAGCGTGATTTGTTTGTGTATTTCTTCCTAATAGCAGCTGTTGTTTATAACTTGATTGTTTGTTTCTAATATCAGCTGTTGTTTATAACTTGATTGTTTGTTCCTAATATCAGCTGTTGTTTATAACTTGATTGTTTGTGTGTTTGTTCTTAATAGCAACTGTTGTTTATAACTTGATTGTTTGTGTATTTCTTCCTAATAACAGCTGTTGTTTTATAACTTGATTTGTTTGTGTATTTCTTCCTAATAACAGCTGTTGTTTTATAACGTGATTTATTTGTGTATTTCTTCCTAATAACAGCTGTTGTTTATAACGTGATTTGTTTGTGTATTTCTTCCTAATAGCAGATGTTGTTTGAAACTTGATTTGTTTGTGTATTTGTTCCTAATAACAGCTGTTGTTTATAAATTGATTTGTTTGTGTATTTGATCCTATTAGCAGCTGTTATTTCTTATTTCTAATTCTATTTATGATAATTTTAGCAAATAATATAAGTTAGTTCAAACTTGGTTTATCTATTTATGCTCAGATAACGCCACCTTCTCTTACTAACCTGATATCTGTATGACAACTAGTAAAAGCTGTTAGTTTTAATTATTGTTACATTCTTATTTTCATCTAAAGGTAGCTCTTGTTTCTAGGTCTATTCATATTTGTGTTTTTGTCTAGGACTAGCTGTTTTTATATCTCTATTTTTGTTTTGTCTTTTCACCTGATGGTAACTGGTGTTTGAAACTCTGTTTCTGTTTACATTTCTTCCAACTGATAGTTTTGCTTCTATCTCTCAAGTTCTGTCTGTTATTTTACCTAACAGTAACTGTACATTTCAGTAATATTTCTGAATATTACTCGTAGCGCTCCATGGTGGATGTGGCACTGAATCTTTTTTCTTTTGTTATGGATCCCATAAAACCAAAAAAAAAATAAAATAAAATTAAAAACAGCTCATTGATAAACGACCACATCTTGAAGATTCTGAACACCAGTATTCACCTTCTTCAATACATGTACCTCATGTTCTCACACTTCATTCTTTGTCAAACAAACCTTTGGGACGAATATTACACTTTTTTATTAAGAATAGATTAGACGGGCTTGCGGGTTCTCCTTATGCAGTCAAGGAGCTGCTCTCTTGGAATATCTTGGTGGAAACATCTACCCCAAAACACACTGAACTACTCTTGAATTCGAAAACCATTGGGAATATACCCATTCATGTAATTCGAAAACCATTGGGAATACACCCATTCATGTAATTCGAAAACCATTGGGAATATACCCATTCATGTAATTAAAAAACCATTGGGAATATACCCATTCATATTACTCTACATGCTAGTTTGAATTCATCACGAGAAGTTATTGTTGAGAGGGATTTTAAGAACATTCCCAAGCCGAAAATTCTTGTTGGTTTCTCCACCCAAGGAATTTCTGCAGTGAGGCATGTCTCCACTCGTGAGTACAGAATTATGTTACCTACCACTATTCTAATTTTGACGTTTATGTCATCATGTCCATCTGTCGCTGTTAAGGCTGGACATATGAACTATAATGTACGAACGTATATTTTCAGACTTTACCAGTGTCAGTGGTTTTGTCACTAGAAGACATTATGTCGTGGTTCTTTGACATGTGCTTATTGTGGTAACAAAGACCACAATGTCTAGGAGTGTGAACTCGACCCTTACTTGTTTAATTGTAGCAGTTCTCGCCCGTTTTACTTTCGTTCTTGCTCTAGATTGGTGGAGGAAAAATGGGTGTAGCATTTGAAGAGGACTAATAACATTTCTTATTTCAAGGTTCAGAGTTTATTATCTCCTCCCCCATCTTGGACATATGTTGCTCTAATATATTCCACAGCTACAGTGAGAGGACAGACAGGTTTTCAGAGTCATTCTGAAAATATGTGCAGAATATTTTGTCCTCTTTGGATATGCATATTCCGGTGTTCACATCTACTCCTGTTTCTGTTCCCACCATTCCTTCCAGTGACTGCTCAGGTTTATCTTCTTTGGCACTGAGATGTAAAACGATTATTCCTTTTCGCCTTAAGTTGCTTGAATCTACATCTACTGACAGAGACTTGTCCACTCGACCCATGGCAGAATCCATGGAGGACAAAAGACCTTCTTCTAATAAAGAAAAACGACATGGTCGTAAACTGAAGGGTTCATCATCCAGTTTTCCTCCACCTAAATAAAAATGACCACATTGATACAGTAGAACTATCAAGGTTTCCATTCTAATCTGAATGACATTAAAACCTTGTTTTATTTCTATCATCCTGTGTGTCTTTTCTTACAGAAAACATTTCTGAAACCTGTTTATACAGAAACATTTCGGTAAGTCTGGCATAGTCAGGTGGATAGGGCATCCGATTGGTAATCTGAAGGTCATGAGTTTGAATCCCTGTCACACCAAAGAGGCTTGCTCTTTCAGCCATGGGGGCATTATAATATGATGATCAATACCACTATTCTTTGTTAACTTGAAGATTACCTAAGAAAGTCGAAATGTTCTTCTCTACTTCACTTTAATAAAAGTTTTGATACCCATACCAGTTGTCTTGAGATACATTTTTACCTTAAGTGGGTTTCTTGTCATCACGAATTCCACTATTCAATGGTAAAAGAGTAGCCCATGAGTTGGCGGTGGGTGGTGATGACCAGCTGCCTTCCCTCTAGTCTTACATTCCTAAATTAGGGATGGATAGCGCAGAGAGCCCTCGTGCAGCTCTGCACAAAAATTCAAAACTAACAAAGAAACAGCTTTTGACGGTTTTCTTTATACTGGAATGACAGATTGTGTGATAAACGAATGCATGGAGGGGTTACAGTGTTGGTCGGCCATCACATCCCTGCTCTGTCTTTGCCTGTCGATATACCTTTCGGGGCTGTAGTTATCTGTGATTCCTTGGGTTGTGTAATCACTGTATTCTCTCCACCTATCTCCTGGAGAGAATATGATCAATAAGATATTGATGCTCTCATTGAAAAGTTTTCTCTCATTTTAATTATGGGGAACTTCGGTGGATATAATCCTCTCTGGGGTGTTGTCAATATTGACTTGAGTGGTCGTTTTGTAGAGCGTATGCTCTCGGATCACAACCTTTTTCTCTTCAATACTGTTTTGTATACTTATTTTAATTGCACCTAATCAATCTTTTACTGCTATCGATCTCTCTGTCTGTTTCCTTTCACTTTTCTCTCACTTTTCTTGGTGGATTGACAATGACCCATGGTCTAATAATAGTTTTCCTATCATTTTGAGAGAGATTGGCCATGGCCATGCCACTCAAACCGGTGTGCCTTGGTGGAAGATGAACTAGGCCAATTGGCCCTCTTTTACTGTTATCTCAAAACATAATCTTTCTTTTATCTATATATCATCGATAGACGACTGCATGTTACCAGTAACTGATTATGTTGTCTGGGAAGCTTCTCAATCTATTCCTAAAACCTCAACACACTTTCTATGGTATCTTCATCCATGGTGGAGTCTGTCTGTCTGCCAAATGGCACAGAAGGCTAAAAAAAGGCCTGGGATACTTTCGTAGGTATCCCACACTTTCAAACTGTGTTGCTTTTAAGTGGGCCCTTGCCCATGCTCGGTAGATACTATGTCAAAGCCAGAAGAAATCTTGGATTAAGTTCACAGCTAGTACTTCTTCTATCACCAGTTCCAAAATCATATGGGACAAGATTTGGAAGGTCAATGGGCACTATACTTCCCATCTCGTTTCCATTTTGCTCTCCAACTGCTAGGGAGTTCCTGATGTATGTTGATCTAGTGCTTCTGTTTTGCTCTCTACTTTTTTAGTAATCAAGTCTCGAGCAGAGCGATCGCCTCTTTCCTTTTGGACCGAGTGTCTCTGACTATAATCGCCCTTGGCACTGGCGGAACTCAACCTTGTTCTTCATCAGCCCAGAGTACATCAGTTGAGCCCTATGATATTCTTCTGGTTTTTTCTAACCAGATATGACACGAGAATTAGTTTATTGCTGCTTGGCTCTGGGCTATTGTCCTCCCTTTATCTAAGCCTGAGAAGGATCCCAAGATTCCTTCTAACTATCAACAAATTGCTTGGATGAGCTGCCACTTTAAGATCTTAGAGAGGATGTTTAATGCTCGTATTGTGTGATTTCTTGAGTCAAACAACCTCCTTTTGCCTATACATTATGGGTTCCCACGACAGCACTTTACCATAAATCACCGGATTTAACTTAAAATGTCAATCAGAGAAACATTTTTCAATTAGTAACATCTTGTTTCTATATCATTTGGCCTTGAGAAGGCTTATGATTTTACATAGAGGTAGGGCATTTTGAAAGACCCTCACTCATATGGGTTGCATGGCTATTAACCCATTTTTAACAAAACTTTTTAATAGATTGGCGATTCCAAGTTGAGCACGACGCTTTTCCGTTCTTTTCCATAGGAACTTGAAGTCCCTCGGGGCTGTATTTTCAGTGTCATACTTTTTGGTGTGAAGATTAATGCTATCACAGCACAACTGTCTCCTACTGTAGCAAATTGGCTCTATATTGACGACTTTCACATCTCGTGTCAGTTGTCGAGCATGAAGTTAACTGAGCAGCAATTTCAAACTGCCCTAAATACTTTGTTAAAGTGTACCACAGCTAAGTGGTTTACGTTTTCTTTCTCTAAAACCGTTTGCATGCACTTTTGCTGCCAACGAGGCATTCACCCCAATCCTGAGCTCTGTTTTGGTGATGCTATTTTTTATTGTAGTCACTGAGGCAAAGTTCTTGGGGTTTTTCTTTTACTATAAACTCACCTTCATTCTACACGTCACGTAGCTAAACGTCAACTGTACGAAGGCATTGTACATCTTTTGTGTCCTCTCTTTAACCTTCTGAGGAGTGAATCAATGTTCTGTGCTAAAGATCTATGGAGATCTCATTTGATTCAAACTGTACTACACATCTTGGGATTATGGTTTTGCCAGAACCTCGACCTTGAAGGTGTTGGACCCAATTCATCATCCGGGGCTTCAGTTTTTCACGGGAGCTTTCTCCACTTCTCCAGTCCAGAGTTTATACGTCGAGTCTCATGAATCTCTTCTTCACCTTTGCCGTTTGAAACTTTCTTCAAAACTTCTATCCTTACCACAGCATCCCACCTAAGGTTGTGTCTTCCTTCCACAATGGGCCATGCTTTTTCGGAATTGATGGTCTGCCATTGTTCCTATTGACCATTGTATCTAAGAGCAGCTAGCTGAATTGGGTCTGTTCTTGGATGACATTGCTGTCTCCACTGGTCAGGTTATCCTACCATGGCTTATTATCATCCTTATCTGTAATATATCCTTGAGTCATCTGAGGATGGTGGATACTTCCGTTTGGAAGTACCATGTTCTATTTGCTGAACATCTTTCGAACCATTTCCAGTTTATATACAGATGGTTTGAAAGCAGGCGACTGTTGGCTCTGCACTAGTTACTGTGGTGGTTCTTCACAGTTTCATTCCTGGACAGTTTCTGTCCAAGTTGTATGACATTTATCTTGCCCTGGATCACGTAGAAGCTATGCAGTACACGAATTGTGCTATCAGGTCGTCCCATTAGTAATGTCCGAAAATTTAATACAGAGAGTACATCATCATTTATGTCTTTGTAGAAAGTTTTATTGACTAAAATATGTAGTAGGACATGTATAAAAATGTTCAGACAAATACAATAATCTAACCCAACTCCACTTTTTCAGATCATTAATAAAATAAACCTTTATGAAGATGGATGTGTCTGAGGAGCACATTAGACATACAATGCTTTATGAGTTTGAAAAAGGCAATAGTGCAGCAGAAACTACATGAAACATTCAAGGTGTTTATGGTGTGAAGTCTCTCAATGAAAGAAAATGTCAAAGGTGGTTTCAGAAGTTCAGATCAGGTGACTACAGCTTAAGTGATGTGACACGTTCAGGTCATCCTGTTGAGTTTAATGATGACTTGCTGCTGGCTGTACTTGATGAAAATTGTGTTGCAACAGTTCAAGAACTAACACAGAAGCTTAATTCAACCCATTCAACAGTTCACCGTCATCTGCAACAGCTTAGAAAGGTGTAAAAACTTGAGAAATGGGTCCATCATAATTTGACAGAAGCCAACCTCATAGCAACTCTCGTGAACGTGGCTCACGTTTTTTGGACAGGTTAGTGAGTGAAGATGAAAAATGGAAAAATTATAAAAAATGTGAAGCACTACAGACAACGGCTCAGTGCAGGTAAACTGGCTAAATCACAGCCCGAAATGGAAATCCCCTTTAGGAAAGTCTTGTTAAGCGTTTGGTGGGATATTGTTGGTGTCATCAACTTTAAGTTGCTACCGCTCAATGTAACAATTAAATCAGAGTGCTTGAATGATACGCTGAAAGAAAAGAGGCCTACTTTGGTCATTCGTAAAGGTGTTACGTTACACCAGGATAATGCACGACCCCATACAGCAAGGATCACATCTGTAAAGACTGAGAAGCTAGACTGGGAAAAACTTCCACATCCTCTGTATTCTACAGACCTTGCCCCATCTGATTATCATCTGTTCAGATGTTTGTAGAACTATTTTGGTAGAAAAGAGCTTAGAACACACGAAGATGTCAAAACTAGCCTGTCTACTTTCTTTTTGTCTAAACCCCAACAATTTTATAGAAGTGACATTCAGAAGCTTGTGGATCGTTGACAGGAAGTAATTCATAATAATGGAACATACATTGTTGATTGAATAACATTAAAAACATTTGAAATTCTTGCTCTTTTCCTGAACTAAAATCATACACAACATTACTTAAGGGATGACTTGATATAAACCGATTCTCTACTGGCCCTGGAATCAATTCTCACCCTCTTGTCGATATTCAAAACTGATTTCTCTTTATCTTCAGTTTTTGTCCAGTTTTTTGGATACCAGGCCAACTTCGTATTCGCGGGAACAAGCTTGCTGACACCGCAGCTAAGTCCGTTTGCTCTGGAGCTGTCACTGTCATGCCTGTTACATATATGGACCACTATCCTGCATTTAAGGCTCGGCTCCGCGCCAGTTGGCAGTCAACCTGGAGTGAGCAACGTAGTAACAAGTTTTCCAGATCAAACCTTCTATTGCACTTTGGTAATCTTGCTTCCGTAAGGAGCGGAAGAAGGAAGTTGTCCTGGCTAAAATATGCATTGGTCAAAGTTTTCAACTCATCGTTTTGTTTCATCTGGGACAGATGTACCAATGTGTGGCCTGTTTGGTACGCAAGTCACAATATCCCGCGTTTTATTGTCGTGCCTTCGTTACGACTCTGAACAACAGCACTATTTTAGACATGTTTTTTCCACGAGCTTACCCCTGACGCTGGACAACGTCATTGACGATGGTGACAGTGTTCACTTTACTGTTCTTTTTAACTTTTCATGGGCCATTGGCTGTTTTAATGCTATTTAATTTTTTTACCTGCTTTTTGAATTTTCTTTAGTTTTTACCTTCCTTCATTTTTACATTTTATAACGATTTTACTTTACGTCTTTAGCCGGATGCTAGGCGCAGATAGTGAAGTTGCTTTGTGCCAATGAAAGCCAAGCACATAACCAAACCAACTGTTCGTATTTTTACGTAATATTAAAGCCTCCCGCTAATACAGCGGTATGTCTAAGGATTTACAACAGTACCATCAGGGTTTCGATTCCCCTCGGTGGGCTCAGTAGATAGCCCGATGTGGTTTTGCTATAAGAAAATACACACACCTAATGTTAACTTTTGTGTCTAGCTCAATTTCTCTTTTTGTTTTCACCCTCTTTCACCTTTTGGTAAGTAATATTGAAACTGTATTTCTATTTGTATTTTTAACTAATGTTAGCTATTGTTTCTAATTTTGCTTTAATAGCGTAATAGTAGTTTTTATTTCTAACTATATTTATGTACGTGTTTTCTAATGGTACCTGTTTCTTTGCTCTATTTCTGCCGATGATTTTACCTTATAGTAGCTTTAGTTTCTAGCTCTATTTTGTTGTGCTTTTATTTAATGTAATTTGTTGTTTGTAGCTCTACTCATGTTTGTTTTTAATGGTAAATGTTGTTTTACGTATACTTTTGTTCATATTTATACCTTAAGGTATTTGTTGTTTCCAGCTCCATTTTTGTTTGTGTTGTTATTTAATGGTAGTTGTTATCACTTTTGTTGATATTTTCACCTAATTGTATTTGTTGTTTCTAGCCCTATTTTTTCATGTTGTTATTTAATGGTAGTTGTTATCACTTTTGTTGATATTTTCACCTAAATGTATTTGTTGTTTCTAGCCCTATTTTTCATGTTGTTATTTAATGGTAGTTGTTATCACTTTTGTTGATATTTTCACCTAAATGTATTTGTTGTTTCTAGCCCTATTTTTTCATGTTGTTATTTAATGGTAGTTGTTATCACTTTTGTTGATATTTTCACCTAAATGTATTTGTTGTTTCTAGCCCTATTTTTTCATGTTGTTATTTAATGGTAGTTGTTATCACTTTTGTTGATATTTTCACCTAAATGTATTTGTTGTTTCTAGCTTTAATTCTATTATTATTTTTTACTTAGTAGTAGTTATTGGTTCTATACCTGTTCATGTTTCTATTTTTCGTAATAGCAGTTGTTCTTTATATCTCTATTTCTCCCTTTTACTATTTATACTAATAGTAACTGTAGTTTCTAACTGTATATATCTTTGTGTTTTTACAAAATGGTAGTTGTTCTATTTAATTATCTCTTTTAGTATTTTTACCTTATGGTACCCGCTGTTTGTGGCTTTATTTTATTTTATGTTGTTTCTAATTCTGGTTTTGTTTGTGTTTTTATCTCGCTTGTTGCTTTTTTATCTTTAAATTTTAATCAAATGGTACCTGTGGTTTCTATCTCTGATTCTATGTCATGGTGCGTATTCTTTACACCTGTGTTTCTGTTTGTGTACTTAATTCTTGGTGTTGTTCCTAGTTATGTTTCTGTTTGTATTTTGACCTAATACTAGGTGTTGTTTCTAGTTATATTTCTCTCTGTATTTTGATCTAATACTAGGTGTTGTTTCTAGCTATGTTTCTGTTTGTATTTTGACCTAATACTAGGTGTCGTTTCTAGTTAAGTTTCTGTTTGTATTTTGACCTAATACTAGAGGTTGTTTCTAATTATATTTCTGTTTGTATTTTGACCTAATACTAGGTGTCGTTTCTAGCTATGTTTCTCTCTGTATTTTGATCTAACACTAGGTGTTGTTTCTAGCTATGTTTCTGTTTGTATTTTGACTTAATACTAGGTGTCGTTTCTAGTTGTGTTTCTGTTTGTATTTTGACCTAATACTAGGTGTTGTTTCTAGCTAGGTTTCTCTCTGTATTTTGATCTAATACTAGGTGTCGTTTCTAGTCATGTTTCTGTTTGTATTTTGACCTAATACTAGGTGTCGTTTCTAGCTATGTTTCTGTTTGTATTTTGGCCTAATACTAGGTGTCATTTCTAGTTATATTTCTGTTTGTATTTTGACCTAATACTAGGTGTTGTTTCTAGCTATGTTTCTGTTTGTATTTTGACCTAATACTAGGTGTCGTTTCTAGTCATGTTTCTGTTTGTATTTTGACCTAATACTAGGTGTCGTTTCTAGCTATGTTTCTGTTTGTATTTTGATCTAATACTAGGTGTTGTTTCTAGTTATATTTCTGTTTGTATTTTGACCTAATACTAGGTGTTGTTTCTAGCTATGTTTCTGTTTGTATTTTGACCTAATACTAGGTGTCGTTTCTAGCTATGTTTCTCTCTGTATTTTGATCTAATACTAGGTGTCGTTTCTAGCTATGTTTCTCTCTGTATTTTGATCTAATACTAGGTGTTGTTTCTAGCTATGTTTCTGTTTGTATTTTGACCTAATACTAGGTGTTGTTTCTAGCTATGTTTCTGTTTGTATTTTGACCTAATACTAGGTGTTGTTTCTAGTTATATTTCTGTTTGTATTTTGACCTAATACTAGGTTATGTTTCTGTTTGTATTTTGACCTAATACTAGGTGTTGTTTCTGTCGACCTAATACTAGGTGTCGTTTTCTAGGTATGTTTCTCTCTGTATGTTTTTTGTATTTTGACCTAATACTAGGTGTTGTTTCTAGCTATGTTTCTGTTTGTATTTTGACCTAATACTAGGTGTCGTTTCTAGTTATGTTTCTGTTTGTATTTTGACCTAATACTAGGTGTTGTTTCTAGTTATGTTTCTGTTTGTATTTTGACCTAATACTAGGTGTTGTTTCTAGCTATGTTTCTCTCTGTATTTTGATCTAATACTAGGTGTCGTTTCTAGTTATGTTTCTGTTTGTATTTTGACCTAATACTAGGTGTCGTTTCTAGCTATGTTTCTGTTTGTATTTTGACCTAATACTAGGTGTTGTTTCTAGTTATGTTTCTGTTTGTATTTTGACCTAATACTAGGTGTCGTTTCTAGCTATGTTTCTGTTTGTATTTTGGCCTAATACTAGGTGTCGTTTCTAGTTATATTTCTGTTTGTATTTTGACCTAATACTAGGTGTCGTTTCTAGCTATGTTTCTCTCTGTATTTTGATCTAACACTAGGTGTTGTTTCTAGCTATGTTTCTGTTTGTATTTTGACCTAATACTAGGTGTCGTTTCTAGTTATGTTTCTCTCTGTATTTTGATCTAATACTAGGTGTTGTTTCTAGCTATGTTTCTGTTTGTATTTTGACCTAATACTAGGTGTCGTTTCTAGTTATGTTTCTGTTTGTATTTTGACCTAATACTAGGTGTTGTTTCTAGTTATGTTTCTGTTTGTATTTTGACCTAATACTAGGTGTCGTTTTTAGCTATGTTTCTGTTTGTATTTTGGCCTAATACTAGGTGTCATTTCTAGTTATATTTCTGTTTGTATTTTGACCTAATACTAGGTGTTGTTTCTAGCTATGTTTCTGTTTGTATTTTGACCTAATACTAGGTGTCGTTTCTAGCTATGTTTCTGTTTGTATTTTGACCTAATACTAGGTGTCGTTTCTAGTTATGTTTCTGTTTGTATTTTGACCTAATACTAGGTGTTGTTTCTAGCTATGTTTCTGTTTGTATTTTGACCTAATACTAGGTGTTGTTTCTAGTTATATTTCTGTTTGTATTTTGACCTAATACTAGGTGTCGTTTCTAGCTATGTTTCTCTCTGTATTTTGATCTAATACTAGGTGTTGTTTCTAGCTATGTTTCTGTTTGTATTTTGACCTAATACTAGGTGTTGTTTCTAGCTATGTTTCTGTTTGTATTTTGACCTAATACTAGGTGTTGTTTCTAGCTATGTTTCTGTTTGTATTTTGACCTAATACTAGGTGTCGTTTCTAGTTATATTTCTGTTTGTATTTTGACCTAATACTAGGTGTCGTTTCTAGCTATGTTTCTCTCTGTATTTTGATCTAATACTAGGTGTCGTTTCTAGCTATGTTTCTCTCTGTATTTTGATCTAATACTAGGTGTCGTTTCTAGTTATGTTTCTGTTTGTATTTTGACCTAATACTAGGTGTTGTTTCTAGCTAGGTTTCTGTTTGTATTTTGACCTAATACTAGGTGTTGTTTCTAGCTATGTTTCTGTTTATATTTAGACCTAATACTAGGTGTCGTTTCTAGTTATATTTCTGTTTGTATTTTGACCTAATACTAGGTGTCGTTTCTAGCTATGTTTCTCTCTGTATTTTGATCTAATACTAGGTGTCGTTTCTAGCTGTTTCTCTCTGTATTTTGATCTAATACTAGGTGTCATTTCTAGTTATATTTCTGTTTGTATTTTGACCTAATACCAGGTGTTGTTTCTAGCTAGGTTTCTGTTTGTACTTTGACCTAATGTTATGTGTTGTTTCTAGCTATGTTTCTCTCTGTATTTTGATCTAATACTAGGTGTCGTTTCTAGTTATGCTTCTGTTTGTATTTTGACGTAATACTAGGTGTTGTTTCTAGCTATGTTTCTCTCTGTATTTTGATCTAATACTAGGTTTCGTTTCTAGTTATGCTTCTGTTTGTATTTTGACGTAATACTAGGTGTTGTTTCTAGCTATGTTTCTGTTTGTATTTTGACGTAATACTAGGTGTCATTTCTAGCTATGTTTCTGTTTGTATTTTGACCTAATACTAGGTGTCGTTTCTAGCTATGTTTCTGTTTGTATTTTGACCTAATACTAGGTGTCAGTTCTAGTTATATTTCTGTTTGTATTTTGACCTAATACTAGGTGTCATTTCTAGCTATGTTTCTGTTTGTATTTTGACCTAATACTAGGTGTCGTTTCTAGCTATGTTTCTCTCTGTATTTTGACCTAATACTAGGTGTTATTTCTAGCTATGTTTCTGTCTGTATTTTGACCTAATATTAGGTGTCATTTCTAGCTATGTTTCTGTTTGTATTTTGATCTAATACTAGGTGTCGTTTCTAGCTATGTTTCTGTTTGTATTTTGACCTAATACTAGGTGTCGTTTCTAGCTATGTTTCTGTTTGTATTTTGACCTAATACTAGGTGTCAGTTCTAGTTATATTTCTGTTTGTATTTTGACCTAATACTAGGTGTCATTTCTAGCTATGTTTCTGTTTGTATTTTGATCTAATACTAGGTGTTGTTTCTAGCTATGTTTCTGTTTGTATTTTGACCTAATACTAGGTGTCATTTCTAGTTATATTTCTGTTTGTATTTTGACTTAATACTAGGTGTCATTTCTAGTTATATTTCTGTTTGTATTTTGACCTAATACTAGGTGTCATTTCTAGCTATGTTTCTGTTTGTATTTTGACCTAATACTAGGTGTCGTTTCTAGCTATGTTTCTGTTTGTATTTTGGCCTAATACTAGGTGTCATTTCTAGTTATATTTCTGTTTGTATTTTGACCTAATACTAGGTGTCATTTCTAGCTATGTTTCTGTTTGTATTTTGACCTAATACTAGGTGTCGTTTCTAGCTATGTTTCTGTTTGTATTTTGGCCTAATACTAGGTGTCATTTCTAGTTATATTTCTGTTTGTATTTTGACGTAATACTAGGTGTCATTTCTAGCTATGTTTCTGTTTGTATTTTGACCTAATACTAGGTGTCGTTTCTAGCTATGTTTCTGTTTGTATTTTGACCCAATACTAGGTGTCGTTTCTAGCTATGTTTCTGTTTGTATTTTGACCTAATACTAGGTGTCATTTCTAGTTATATTTCTGTTTGTATTTTGACCTAATACTAGGTGTTGTTTCCAGCTAGGTTTCTGTTTGTATTTTGATCTAATACTAGGTGTCGTTTCTAGCTGTTTCTCTCTGTATTTTGATCTAATACTAGGTGTCATTTCTAGTTATATTTCTGTTTGTATTTTGACCTAATACCAGGTGTTGTTTCTAGCTAGGTTTCTGTTTGTATTTTGACCTAATGTTATATGTTGTTTCTAGCTATGTTTCTCTCTGTATTTTGATCTAATACTAGGTGTCGTTTCTAGTTATGCTTCTGTTTGTATTTTGACGTAATACTAGGTGTTGTTTCTAGCTATGTTTCTGTTTGTATTTTGACGTAATACTAGGTGTCATTTCTAGCTATGTTTCTGTTTGTATTTTGACCTAATACTAGGTGTCGTTTCTAGCTATGTTTCTGTTTGTATTTTGACCTAATACTAGGTGTCAGTTCTAGTTATATTTCTGTTTGTATTTTGACCTAATACTAGGTGTCATTTCTAGTTATATTTCTGTTTGTATTTTGACCTAATACTAGGTGTCATTTCTAGCTATGTTTCTGTTTGTATTTTGATCTAATACTAGGTGTCGTTTCTAGCTATGTTTCTGTTTGTATTTTGACCTAATACTAGGTGTCGTTTCTAGCTATGTTTCTCTCTGTATTTTGACCTAATACTAGGTGTCGTTTCTAGTTATGTTTCTGTTTGTATTTTGACCTAATACTAGGTGTCGTTTCTAGCTATGTTTCTGTTTGTATTTTGGCCTAATACTAGGTGTCGTTTCTAGTTATATTTCTGTTTGTATTTTGACCTAATACTAGGTGTCGTTTCTAGCTATGTTTCTCTCTGTATTTTGATCTAATACTAGGTGTCGTTTCTAGCTGTTTCTCTCTGTATTTTGATCTAATACTAGGTGTCATTTCTAGTTATATTTCTGTTTGTATTTTGACCTAATACCAGGTGTTGTTTCTAGCTAGGTTTCTGTTTGTATTTTGACCTAATGTTATGTGTTGTTTCTAGCTATGTTTCTCTCTGTATTTTGATCTAATACTAGGTGTCGTTTCTAGTTATGCTTCTGTTTGTATTTTGACGTAATACTAGGTGTTGTTTCTAGCTATGTTTCTGTTTGTATTTTGACGTAATACTAGGTGTCATTTCTAGCTATGTTTCTGTTTGTATTTTGACCTAATACTAGGTGTCGTTTCTAGCTATGTTTCTGTTTGTATTTTGACCTAATACTAGGTGTCAGTTCTAGTTATATTTCTGTTTGTATTTTGACCTAATACTAGGTGTCATTTCTAGCTATGTTTCTGTTTGTATTTTGATCTAATACTAGGTGTCGTTTCTAGCTATGTTTCTGTTTGTATTTTGACCTAATACTAGGTGTCGTTTCTAGCTATGTTTCTCTCTGTATTTTGACCTAATACTAGGTGTCGTTTCTAGCTATGTTTCTCTCTGTATTTTGACCTGATACTAGGTGTTATTTCTAGCTATGTTTCTGTCTGTATTTTAACGTAATACTAGGTGTTGTTTCTAGCTATGTTTCTCTCTGTATTTTGATCTAATATTAGGTGTCGTTTCCAGTCGATTTCTCTGTTGAATACTACTTAAAAGTAACTTATATTTTTAGTATCTATATCATTTTGTATTTGAATAATGGCAGTTGTTGTTTCTAGCTCGATTTCTGTTTCTGTTTCTAACCTCTTGATAGCTATTGTTTCCAGCTTTACTTCTGATAGAATTTTTACCTTATGATAGCTTTTTTCCTGACTTTATTTCTTAAGGTGCTTTCCAAAAACATCAGTTTACCGAGCTTTACCTTTGTTTATATTTTTATCCAATGCTAGATATTATTTCTAATTTTGTGTCTGTTTGTGTTTTTATATAACGTTAGCTGTTGTTTCTAACTAATGGAGAAAAGATTTTCCCAACTCATTTTCTGTTTGTTTAAGGTTAGCTGCTATTTCTATTTCTCTTTGTGTTTTAAATTAATAGTAGTTGTTATTTCTGATTGTATATTTATCTAATGGTAACTGTTGTTTTCTGTTCCTCTCTGTGTCTCTATAAAGCGATAACTGTTGTGTCTAGTTCTACTTTTGTCAGTAGCTCAGCGGTATGTCTGCGGACTTACAACGCTAAAAAACCGGCTTTCGATACCCGTGGTGGGCAGAGCACCGAGTGTCCATTGAGTAGCTTCGTGCTTAATTTAAAAACAAACAACAATTTTACTTTTGTTTTAGGCCCGGCATGGCCAAGCGCGTTAAGGCGTGCGACTCGTAATCCGAGGGTCGCGGGTTCGCATCCCCGTCGCGCCAAACATGCTCTGCCTTTTCAGCCGTGGGGGCGTTATAATGTGACGGTCAATCCTACTATTCGTTGGTAAAAGAGTAGACCAAGAGTTGGCGGTGGGTGGTGATGACTAGCTGCCTTCCCTCTAGTCTTACACTGCAAAATTAGGGACGGCTAGCACAGATAGCCCTCGAGTAGCTTTGGGCGAAATTCCAAACAAACAAACAATACTTTTGTCTTAATCTAGCAGCGGCTGTTGTTTCTAGCTCTGTTTCTGTTTGTAATTTTATGTAAAGGGAGCTGTTGTTTCTAACTCTGTATCTTTATTTTTTCTACGTATTGGTAGTTTTTATCGCAAATCTATTTTTTTCTAATTTTATATTATATTTGTTGTTGTTTCTAACTTCATTTCTATGTGTGTTCTTACTTAATAGTTGTTTTAAGTTCTCTTTTCTTGTGTTTTTACCTAATGGGAGCAGTTGTTTCTAACCCTGCTAGAGATAGCTGTTTTCTTCCTTATATTAGTTTATATTTTTAACCAATGGTGGCTGTTACTTCCGAGTTTTATTTCTTTTTATATTTTAACCGAGTGGTAGCTTTTGTTTGTACCTCAATTATTCTTGTTATTTTTATAGAAGTGTAGTAGATATTTCCAGCTCTATTTCTGTTTTGTTTTCTTTTTTTTTTTACGAAATGGTAACTGTTGTTCGTGCCTGTATTTTTGTTTATGTTTCTAGGTAATGTTTTTTTTTTTTTTTTTTAAATTCTTTAGTCTTTGTATTTTTACTTAATGGTATACGGTGTCCCCAACCCTATTTATAGTTTTTACTCAATATAGTTTCAAACTACATTTTTCTATAAAGTTAGCTTTTACTTTTTACTTTATTTCTCTTTATAAATTTAAAGAATAATAGCCAATAGTTTTATTAAAAGTTTTACTTGATCGTAGCTGTATTTTCTATCTTCATTTTTACCTAATGGTAGGCGGTATTTCTAACTCTATTTGTGATTCTGTTTTTACCTAAATTTAGTTATATTTTGTCACTATTTCTTTCTATATTTTTATCTAACGGTAATTGTTGTTTTTAGGTATATTTATTTTGTATTTTTGATTACTATTAACTATTGATTCTAAATCTATTGATTTTTGTATTTTTACCTAATGGTAACTTTTCTTTCTTACTATATTTCCTTTTACATTTTTAATTAATTTCAGGTGATGTTCCAGCTTTTTTTCTGATTGTGTTTTTAACCTAATGGTAGCTGTTGTTTTAACTTCTAATTATTTTTGTGTATTTAGCTTATCATGGCGTGTTATTTCTAACTGTTTATACTTTTACTTTATATCAGATGTTGCACCTAGCTATAATTCTGATTTTGTTTTCATTTAACGGTAAACTTTTATTGTTTGTTTTTCCTACCTTATTATAAACATGATTAATATTCGTGTTTTTACGTAAACATCAGCTGTGTTTATAACTCTGCTCCTGTTTGTATTTTTCTTGTTTCTTTCGAACACATTTCCGTTTATATATTACTTCCAGTATCGAAGCTCCAATTCAAGCGTTATAAGCCCTCAGACTTCTCTTGGACAGTGACATCACAGTTGAAACGTTTAGGGTCTGATATTGTCGACTGATGAGTTACGTTTTTCATATGGTTGTATCTTACATGAATATGCTTACAGGTTTTTTTTGAATGATGGACTAGAGTAACTGGTTTGTATTGGATTCCCTGGAACCTTAAGTTTCAAATAAAAGCTCATTTGTAACGTTTATGTAACATAGTTTTTATTTTTGACAGTTTCACATCTGAAATTGAACGTAAGTTCTGTGGTATATATGTGGACTTGTAAAGTGGGAGTGATTAGCAGTAAATGGAGATTTATAGATGAGAGATTGAAAGTATAAAAAGGTGGTAAAATCCCGGTTTTAATGTATCTGTATGATATAACAATTCATTAACACGTTAAGTACACATTAAGTAAAAATCTCTTTTGATGTATCGCTATTAACTTACATTCTATTCTAAGCCTACTCTTTTCGGACTTGTCACTCAGTCTTCTGTGCAGCGGTAAAGACGGCAAGAGTATTCTACTTTTCCGTCCTTATCACATGAAACAAACGCATTAAGACGTTTCTTAAGGCTGAAAAGGACGCAATTAAACCACACAGATGTGTACTACGATTACGACACGTGATATTCACAGCAAGTAAGTTGTGGCCCAAGTTGGCACTAAATCCTCTACCAAAACAAGCACAGTCCTTACCGCCAAACAATGTTCGTCTACGACTGAGCGAGCAAGCAAGCATGCGAACCTAGTCTGGCCGCTGGCCAAGGCAGACACGTCTTCATTCCTTGTCTGGCAAACGGTGAACTTCAAGCACCGCCATCACGCTTATTGTATCTATCCGGTGTTGAGTGCCTAGTTAGCCGAGAGTCTTGCCTTGTTCTCAGCTATCTTGAAGACAATAAGGCGTGGTGGCCCCCTGCAGTTACATTTCCGTAAATACTTTAGCGACCATACCACCCTGTGAGGCGAGTCATAAACAAGAACGGGAACGATACACGAAGTTGTTTCTTATTATTATCGGTAAGTTTCGTACCGTCGGTTTCTTAGGATCACGAAGTCAGTCTTACATGACAAATGTCCTATTTGATTAACCAAGAGTATAGCGTAGTTCTACACTTAAACAACCTATCAGCGTTGCTAATATAATTTTAGCATTGAATAGTAACTAACAGAACAATAGTTGAATTTCTTCTGTTAATTAAAAAACAACTTTTCCAACTAAAATAATTTCCGACTGATATATTCAACTGATATGTTTGAGCTTATCTGAGTAAAATAATTCATTCGGTAAATATAGTTAACAGATTTAGAGTGGGGGTAGGGTGGTGGATTCTCATTAGAATAACGCCAGTAATTATATATAAAGAGAAACCAGTGTATTTTCTTAAGTAAGGTCATAGCATAGGGTACATATTCAACAAATAATTGTAAATAGATTTCGTTTAAAATGAAGTTCAATAGTTAAACCTAACAAATATATTGATTTGTCTTTCTGACTAACATAATACGTCAAATAAACATAATGAATAAAATATATAGGCGGGTTTTATTATCATACCCGAAAATGTTTTCGAGTTTTGCCTTTTCTTTATAACTGTCATGACTATTATTCTTAGTGAATCAGAACTTTCAGAACGCTGGTGTATGTAACGCTTATTAGATATATATAAACATTTCTAATTAACTTGAAATCTCCTAATGGTTTTCTTCGTTTAAAATAAAATAATACTGCGTTAGTTGTGCTGCCTCTCGGTGAGTCAGTTGTAGGTCTTATGGATTACGCCACTCAAAATCGGGTTTCGAAACCCGTGATGGGTAGAACACATTTAACCCATTGTTTAGCTTTGTGTTAAACACTAAACGAACGGTAAAATGAACGCAGGTATCCTTTATTTCTAAAGCTTATTTTATTGAACGTGTCACAAGCTACATCACTAACTATTTACACTTGGGGTAGGTACTGACCATCACCGTAATACCTCATTTCCTGTGCACGTGTGGTCCATATTTGAACTTAAGATTCGCCTTAGTAACTTTCTCTAAACGTAAACAAAAAACATCACCATTGCATATTCTTATTTTTTGTGTGTGAAATTTGGCTGCTTTATAAGAAAAAATGAAAGAAAAAGCCATATCATTGCGGTATAATTATATTCGCAAATCTATGGGGCTATTCGACGTATCACAAACGGACCATGTTAAACAATCTGACTGAAGTAGCTTTCTCCACATCTAAACGTTGATTAAAAAACCAATTGTCCTGGTCAGTCACTTCTATTGGATTTGATTTAAGACACGCCTACTGTTATTAATGATTTTAGCATTTTGGTCAAGGCAGCTCTAAAGTTTTCTTTTAAATGAGTTGTGTACATAGGTTTCTGGTGAAATTGGAATATAAATTTAAAACGTTAACTGATCAACGTGTGTGTGTGTTATTTCTTTTGCTGGGTTCATTGTATTCCTTGTCCATTTATTGATAGCAGCGCCATCTGTTGTTAATTATTCGATGTTTATGTATTATTAACACCGTATATCTAGAATGTTATCAGTACTTTTAACTGTTATTTATCTATCTATATATACATATATATTAATAACGTTTGGCTGTCGAGATTCATGGCTGCACTGCTGTTTTCCAGTTTATGTTAGTGGCGCCATCTGTTGATATTAATTAGTGTACTGTTAAGTATTCTTTACTTACACATTGGTTGCTTCAGCTGTTTAGACCATTGAATTTACTGTTAAGTGTTTTATTTTTTATACATTAGTGACTCCATCTGTCTACATTGTTAGCCGTGCTGTTCATTATTATCTGTTTATATATACATACATATATATATATATTAGTATTTATATCTATTTACATTGTTGACTGTGATGTTTGACAGTTCTCTCACATACTTGATGACGAGAAACCCACTTGGAACAAAAATGTATTCCAGAACGACTGGTATAGGTATTAACACTTTAATTAATAAGCAGAGAACAACGTTTCGTCCTTCCTAGGTCATCTTCAGGTCAACCATGCTCGTTTTTAAAACTTTAAAAATATATGACTTTTAATTTCGACTATCTTTCTTCCTGGAGTTTCGCCTATTGCACTTTTTTTAGTTCTGGACTCTCAACTTCTGGCAGTGTAATTGCCCAGCAGTGCAGAAATATCTTCTTTCAATAGGCGGTGAAACTCAATGGCGCAAGTTTCGACGTGTGGTCAGCTCAAATTTGTCCATTCGGTGTAGTGAAGCCTAACGTTTTACTTCATGAGAGTCTATTACGGCTTATTTTTAGCATCACTGCATCCTCTTGCATCATCTATTATCCAATAATCATGACTGTTCAGCTAGTGTTTATCAATACGTTATTCTTGCCAATGAATTGGAAATCTACAATACTTGATTTTAATATAATATGTTGTAAAGTGTTACATTAGTGTGTTTATATTTCGTTTACTGAGAAATGTAAAATTAATTTAATGAGTTTTGCCGTCTCGACATGTAGACTGCTGTTTTAAACTGACTCAATCCTTATTTTAGTTGAGAAAAACAGAATATTTCCATTCTGACGATACCGTTTCCAGGTGGGAAAGATAGAGGCTTCTATTCTTAGGAGTTTTTCTTCAACTAGGGAAGATGGAGTATTCCATTCTCAGGATATTGTCGGTTGATTCACTATGAACAGTTAATTTATCAGTTTCTGACGTATTCTCCATGTTTTCTGCACTTCTAACTGTTTCATATGACTGTCATCCTTTTACTATTTCCTGAAGGCTTTTTCCTGTAGTTCCTGGTAATATGCCTTTATAAATTATAGTTGAAAAAAAACCTTCCATGTTGTAGTTAACATCTCCTATTCTAAGTAAACAACTGTAAATAGTCATATGAGTTGCTCCTAACCTCCGCTAGAGAGAGCTAATGATTCTTTGGTTATGCTTTTCGATATTAATCTGCATCTTAACTAACACAACTACCATTCCGACTGGAGAGCCATTTTAAAAATGCACAACACCTTTGATTTCACCTGAGTCATACATTCTTATCCATTATAGCAGCCATGAATTGATCGTATGCCAACGAATTTACAATTCTTTTTTGGAGCCTTCGGGTTTGATAAGTGGACAGTTTTCCCTCATCTTTAGCAATTTCGCCTAAGCTTACATCCTTGTTCCATATGGTGTTTATAAACATTGTTTAGAAAACATCCATCCCATGTGACTTTCCAAATACGTTTGATAAGTTGGCTGGCTGAATGATATAGGCAGCAAAGCTCCTAAATGCTCTTAGATGGTCTTTTTCTAAGTTAGCAACAAGATGGATAACTCCTTTAACACTCCATCCATTTACTTTAGAAATTATTTCAACTTGTGTTTCATAATATGTCTCCAATAGTACTATTCCATAATAGTTTTTTATTTTATCAATTGTATGAATTGGTTGATCTAGTCTTCTAAATTCCTTACCTTGATGTAGTAGTGATTTATTTAGAATAACTCAAGAAAATCCTGACGTTTTATGTGGTACAAAAATGTATTATCAGGTCTAGTATAGGTGGGCTCCCATATTTTAAATGTCATAGTTAAGAACATTTGTGGTTCTAATTCATGAGCATATGAAGAGAGTCAGTTTTATCCTTTCATTTTCCAATTCCGTTTCCAGATATCCTGACGACATAATTCTTTTTTACTTCGTTAACCTTGATGTTAAACATTTCTTTCTATAAATCATTTATTTTCATTTTGTCTTCATCAATTTATTTTACTGTAAGGCCCGGCATGGCCAAGCGTGTTAAGGCGTGCGACTCGTAATCTGAGGGTCGCGGGTTCGCATCCCCGTCGCGCCAAACATGCTCGCCCTCTCAGCCGTGGGGGCGTTATAATGTGACGGTCAATCCCACTATTCGTTGGTAAAAGAGTAGCCCAAGAGTTGGCGGTAGGTGGTGATGACTAGCTGCCTTCCCTCTAGTCTTACACTGCTAAATTAGGGACGGCTAGCACAGATAGCCCTCGAGTAGCTTTGTGCAAAATTCAAAAAAAAAAAAATTCACTGTAATTCTTAGTAAATATTACATTTATTGTTATAGTTTTTTTTCTATTAATGTACTGACTCTTCTTTATCTCATTGTGATCTATTTACAAGGCTCCCAGTGGAACAGACACATGTCTGCATACTTACAAACGCTATAAATCGAGTTTCGATACCTATGATGGGCAGAGCACAGCTAGCCCATTGTGTAGCTTCGTGTTTAACAATCTGTTTTTACTCTTCTGTTCTTTTCTTCCTTAATTTATTTCATCTGTCTTATAATATTTTAAAAAAGTTTTGATTGTTGTTTTCTATACTTCATCACTTTCAGCAAATTTCAAACCTCGCTTGGAATATCTATCGTCATTTTGGAATCTATTCTGGATTCCATTGTAATTTGATCCAAATAATCCCATTCTTAGATCAGTGTTTTTATGTTTTTTTTGTTTTTGGACGAAGTGGTTTTGATTATTCAGTAAAATGTAAATTTCAGTCAACGTAATGACAACAAGATGTTGTATTTCTTGTACTATAATTGTTGATTAACTTAATTACAGCCCAATGATATAGTGAGAGTCACAGGAGACGCTCGCTCATTTACCGATTATTTTCTGAAATAAGATGTGTCTCAGTAGGTATGACATAATCAGTTATTTTTATTAACACTTTCAGTAGGTATGACATAATTAGTTATTTTTATTAACACTTTCAGTAGGTATGACATAATTAGTTATTTTTATTAACACTTTCAGTAGGTATGACATAATTAGTAATTTTTATTAACACTTTCAGTAGGTATGACATAATTAGTTATTTTTATTAACACTTTCAGTAGGTATGACATAGTTAGTTATTTTTATTAACACTTTCAGTAGGTATTACATAATTAGTTATTTTTATTAACACTTTCAGTAGGTATTACATAATTAGTTATTTTTATTAACACTTTCAGTAGGTATGACATAGTTAGTTATTTTTATTAACACTTTCAGTAGGTATGACGTAATTAGTAATTTTTATTAACACTTTCAGTAGGTATGACATAATTAGTTATTTTTATTAACACTTTCAGTAGGTATGACATAATTAGTTATTTTTATTAACACTTTCAGTAGGTATGACATAATTAGTAATTTTTATTAACACTTTCAGTAGGTATGACATAATTAGTTATTTTTATTAACACTTTCAGTAGGTATGACATAATTAGTAATTTTTATTAACACTTTCAGTAGGTATGACATAATTAGTTATTTTTATTAACACTTTCAGTAGGTATGACATAGTTAGTTATTTTTATTAACACTTTCAGTAGGTATTACATAATTAGTTATTTTTATTAACACTTTCAGTAGGTATGACATAATTAGTTATTTTTATTAACACTTTCAGTAGGTATGACATAATTAGTTATTATTATTAACACTTTATGAAAAGATGAAGTGTATCACACTGTCTCTGAATAAAACTGCAGAGTTACGCGACATTTCAGTTCAGAGATCAAGAGATGGATAATATCCTCAAGCACAGAGTAAGATGTAAGGAACGTCAGTACCTTAGAAAAAAATGAAGGAATGGTATTCTCATTCCAAAAAAGTAAAGTAACAGGGGTTGTAAACAATACTTTAATGGAATGTATGAGGAATTAAAACGCTTTAGAAGAAATAAACCTCTTCCGTGGACTGATAAACGTAAATAGTGACACTACTGGTTCATATAGAACTACAACCATTTATCAGCACTCTACCATTGTCGTGACGGATAGTTAAGATCACATACCTTAAGAGTAATGAAGCAAGTATATGAAAATATCACGGTCGATTAAATTAAAGATAATGATGGATAGAAAATTAGTTCCAGTAGGGTTACCAAGAAGATGAAGACTGACAAAGTAGGTCCATCAAGTAGATGAAGATTGACAGAACGTTCCAAGATGAAGACTGACAAAGTAGTTCTATGAAGTAGATGAAGGTGAATAAAATGTTCCAAGATCAAAACTGACAAAGTAGTTCTATGAAGTAGATGTAGGTGGATAGAATGTTCCAAGATCAAAACTGACAAAGTAGTTCTATGAAGTAGATGAAGGTGGATAGAACGTTCCAAACTGAAGACTGACAAAGTAGTTCTATGAAGTAGATGAAGGTGGATAGAATGTTTCAAGATGAAGACTGACAAAGTAGTTCTATGAAGTAGATGAAGGTGGATAGAACGTTCCAAGATGAAGACTGACAAAGTAGTTCTATGAAGAAGATGAAGGTGGATAGAACGTTCCAAGATGAAGACTGACAAAGTAGTTCTATGAAGTAGATGTAGGTGGATTGAAAGTTCCAAGATCAAAACTGACAAAGTAGTTCTATGAAGTAGATGTAGGTGGATAGAATGTTCCAAGATCAAAACTGATAAAGTAGTTCTATGAAGTAGATGAAGGTGGATAGAATGTTTCAAGATGAAGACTGACAAAGTAGTTCTATGAAGTAGATGTAGGTGGATAGAACGTTCCAAGATGAAGACTGACAAAGTAGTTCTATGAAGTAGATGTAGGTGGATTGAAAGTTCCAAGATCAATACTGACAAAGTAGTTCTATGAAGTAGATGTAGGTGGATAGAATGTTCCAAGATCAAAACTGATAAAGTAGTTCTATGAAGTAGATGAAGGTGGATAGAATGTTTCAAGATGAAGACTGACAAAGTAGTTCTATGAAGTAGATGTAGGTGGATAGAACGTTCCAAGAGGAAGACTGACAAAGTAGTTCTATGAAGTAGATATAGGTGGATAGAATTTTCCAAGATCAAAACTGATAAAGTAGTTCTATGAAGTAGATGAAGGTGGATAGAATGTTTCAAGATGAAGACTGACAAAGTAGTTCTATGAAGTAGATGAAGGTGGATAGAACGTTCCAAGATGAAGACTGACAAAGTAGTTCTATGAGGTAGATATAGGTGGATAGAATTTTCCAAGATCAAAACTGACAAAGTAGTTCTATGAAGTAGATGAAGGTGGATAGAACGTTCCAAACTGAAGACTGAGAAAGTAGTTCTATGAAGTAGATGTAGGTGGATAGAATGTTCCAAGATCAAAACTGACAAAGTAGTTCTATGAAGTAGATGTAGGTTGATAGAATGTTCCAAGATCAAAACTGACAAAGTAGTTCTATGAAGTATATGAAGGTGGATAGAACGTTCCAAACTGAAGACTGAGAAAGTAGTTCTATGAAGTAGATGAAGGTGGATAGAACGTTCCAAGATGAAGACTGACAAAGTAGTTCTATGAAGTAGATGTAGGTGGATAGAACGTTCCAAGATTAAAACTGACAAAGTAGTTCTATGAAGTAGATGTAGGTGGATAGAATGTTCCAAGATCAAAACTGACAAAGTAGTTCTATGAAGTAGATGAAGGTGGATAGAACGTTCCAAACTGAAGACTGAGAAAGTAGTTCTATGAAGTAGATGAAGGTGGATAGAACGTTCCAAACTGAAGACTGACAAAGTAGTTCTATGAAGTAGATGAAGGTGGATAGAATGTTTCAAGATGAAGACTGACAAAGTAGTTCTATGAAGTAGATGAAGGTGGATAGAACGTTCCAAGATGAAGACTGACAAAGTAGTTCTATGAAGTAGATGAAGATTGATAGAATGTTTCAAGATGAAGACTGACAAAGTAGTTCTATGAAGTAGATATAGGTGGATAGAACGTTCCAAGATCAAAACTGACAAAGTAGTTCTATGAAGTAGATGTAGGTGGATAGAATGTTCCAAGATCAAAACTGACAAAGTAGTTCTATGAAGTAGATGTAGGTGGATAGAACGTTCCAAAATCAAAACTGATAAAGTAGTTCTATGAAGTAGATGAAGGTGGATAGAATGTTTCAAGATGAAGACTGACAAAGTAGTTCTATGAAGTAGATGAAAGTGGATAGAACGTTCCAAGATGAAGACTGACAAAGTAGTTCTATGAAGTAGATATAGGTGGATAGAACGTTCCAAGATCAAAACTGACAAAGTAGTTCTATGAAGTAGATGTAGGTGGATAGAATGTTCCAAGATCAAAACTGACAAAGTAGTTCTATGAAGTAGATGTAGGTGGATAGAACGTTCCAAGATCAAAACTGATAAAGTAGTTCTATGAAGTAGATGAAGGTGGATAGAATGTTTCAAGATGAAGACTGACAAAGTAGTTCTATGAAGTAGATGAAGGTGGATAGAACGTTCCAAGATGAAGACTGACAAAGTAGTTCTATGAAGTAGATATAGGTGGATAGAATTTTCCAAGATCAAAACTGACAAAGTAGTTCTATGAAGTAGATGTAGGTGGATAGAATGTTCCAAGATCAAAACTGACAAAGTAGTTCTATGAAGTAGATGTAGGTGAATAGAATGTTGCAAGATCAAAACTGACAAAGTAGTTCTATGAAGCAGATGTAGGTGGATAGAATGTTCCATGGAAGAGAGATGGTGAGTAGTGTAATACAAAAATGGATGTTTTTTATTGTTGAAAAATTGAAATTATTTTAGTTATGAAGAATATTCAGCTTTTACGTTGAGGAAGATATGAAGAAAGAGAGACCCAAAAATCTCTGTTTAAGTGATCTTATGATATTATGATCTTATGATATCGATAAGAATGAATTATTAGAACAAAACTCAGTCTGTGATAGAATAATACTCAAACATGTACAGTTGTTAAGAGGAGGAAGAACAAAATGGTGGAAAGTTATCTAGGAGGCTGATTTCTCACATTATTTCTACCAAAATGTTGGTATTAAAGTCAAAACGTTAAGTCTGCCCTTGGTATTTCAAAGTCTGTGGAGCAGAAACAAAACAACAAAAAGCAACTAGAAACATCGGCGTTGCCTTTTATATATACTTCACTATTCCCTTGGCGCTGTCCCAAAGGACTCTGGTACTTTGAAGAAAAGCACACACTTGTCATGGTCCAACATCATCAGATAAAGTTGGTTTTAAAGATAGAGGAAACATCGGCATTCCAATGTAACATAAAAAAATAGTACTTAGGAATAATAGAAACGTCACATGAGTACAGTAAGTGTTTATGAAAGCATGGAACATATATTACATGAAAATAGCCCTCTATAAAAAATATACATTTTATTACCCATCATACTTTTCAAAATACTGGATATTGGCGCAAAGCTACACAAAGACCATCGGCGTTAGCTAGTCTTAATTTTCGAGTTATGAACTAGAGGGAAGACAGCTAATAAATAAAAAAAAAACCACCTACCGCCAACTCATTGGTCATTCTAACCGAATACTGAGATTTGGCTGTCTTTTTTTAGAACGAGCCCACGGTCACAAAATATAGAGCGCGACTTTTGTGTTTGTGATAACAAGACGCAAAGAGTGGATCCCTGAATTATAGTACAATACGTTTACCATTACGTCACGCCAGAAGCGTGCAAAAGAAAACAAAATAAAATACCGAGTCGATGAATAATTCAAGTTATATATAAGAAAACAGAGCGTATAAAATATATATCAAGTATATGGATACAATAATAATGTTCTATTCATATTTTTATTTTATCTAGCCATACTTCGTAACTTACAGGGTCAGAAATATGAAAATTGTCTTGAACAGTACTTACAGAAATGATCATTTGACACAGAATTTTACTGACTTTGAAAAAACGTTTTAGTGTTTACATTGATCTTCCAGTTCTGAACCTACTTACGAAACCCATCCTATTATTCATACTTCTACTGACGATGTTTTAGTTGTGAGTCTATATAACAAACCATTCCATTACTGACACTTCTAGTGACGATGTTTTAGTTGTGAGTCTATATAACAAACCATTCCATTACTGACACTTCTAGTGACGATGTTTTAGTTGTGAGTCTATATAACAAACCATTCCATTACTGACACTTTTAGTGACGATGTTTTAGTTGTGAGTCTATATAACAAAGCAGCTATACTCTAACTCACATTCTTCCATTTCTTGGTTGTTAGTTACCCGCTTGTCAATTTAGGATGGTTCTCCCCTGTCTTCCATCACAATCTAGTTTTAAAGCATTGTTTAGTCTTGGTTAACTATTCATCATTCTAGGATGGTACTCCCCTGTCTTCCATTACAATCTAGGTTTTAAAGCATTGTTTAGTCTTGGTTAACTATTCATCATTCTAGGATGGTACTCCCCTGTCTTCCATTACAATCTAGTTTTAAAGCATTGTTTAGTCTTGGTTAACTATTCATCATTCTAGGATGGTTCTCCCCTGTCTTCCATCACAATCTAGTTTTTAAAGCATTGTTTAGTCTTGGTTAACTATTCATCATTCTAGGATGGTTCTCCCCTGTCTTCCATCACAATCTAGTTTTAAAGCATTGTTTAGTCTTGGTTAACTATTCATCATTCTAGGATGGTTCTCCCCTGTCTTCCATCACAATCTAGTTTTAAAGCATTGTTTAGTCTTGGTTAACTATTCATCATTCTAGGATGGTACTCCCCTGTCTTCCATTACAATCTAGTTTTAAAGCATTGTTTAGTCTTGGTTAACTATTCATCATTCTAGGATGGTTCTCCCCTGTCTTCCATCACAATCTAGTTTTTAAAGCATTGTTTAGTCTTGGTTAACTATTCATCATTCTAGGATGGTTCTCCCCTGTCTTCCATCACAATCTAGTTTTAAAGCATTGTTTAGTCTTGGTTAACTATTCATCATTCTAGGATGGTTCTCCCCTGTCTTCCATCACAATCTAGTTTTTAAAGCATTGTTTAGTCTTGGTTAACTATTCATCATTCTAGGATGGTACTCCCCTGTCTTCCATCACAATATAGTTTTTAAAGCATTGTTTAGTCTTGGTTATTTATTCATCATTCTAGGATGGTACTCCCCTGTCTTCCATCACAATATAGTTTTTAAAGCATTGTTTAGTCTTGGTTATTTATTCATCATTCTAGGATGGTACTCCCCTGTCTTCCATCACAATCTAGTTTTAAAGCATTGTTTAGTCTTGGTTAACTATTCATCATTCTAGGATGGTACTCCCCTGTCTTTCACCACAATCTAGTTTTTAAAGCATTGTTTAGTCTTGGTTAACTATTCATCATTCTAGGATGGTACTCCCCTGTCTTCCATTACAATCTAGGTTTTAAAGCATTGTTTAGTCTTGGTTAACTATTCATCATTCTAGGATGGTACTCCCTGTCTTCCATTACAATCTAGTTTTAAAGCATTGTTTAGTCTTGGTTAACTATTCATCATTCTAGGATGGTTCTCCCTGTCTTCCATCACAATCTAGTTTTAAAGCATTGTTTAGTCTTGGTTAACTATTCATCATTCTAGGATGGTTCTCCCCTGTCTTCCATCACAATCTAGTTTTTAAAGCATTGTTTAGTCTTGGTTAACTATTCATCATTCTAGGATGGTACTCCCCTGTCTTCCATCACAATATAGTTTTTAAAGCATTGTTTAGTCTTGGTTATTTATTCATCATTCTAGGATGGTACTCCCCTGTCTTCCATCACAATCTAGTTTTAAAGCATTGTTTAGTCTTGGTTAACTATTCATCATTCTAGGATGGTACTCCCCTGTCTTCCATCACAATCTAGTTTTTAAAGCATTGTTTAGTCTTGGTTAACTATTCATCATTCTAGGATGGTACTCCCCTGTCTTCCATTACAATCTAGGTTTTAAAGCATTGTTTAGTCTTGGTTAACTATTCATCATTCTAGGATGGTACTCCCCTGTCTTCCATCACAATCTAGTTTTAAAGCATTGTTTAGTCTTGGTTAACTATTCATCATTCTAGGATGGTTCTCCCCTGTCTTCCATCACAATCTAGTTTTAAAGCATTGTTTAGTCTTGGTTAACTATTCATCATTCTAGGATGGTACTCCCCTGTCTTCCATCACAATCTAGTTTTTAAAGCATTGTTTAGTCTTGGTTAACTATTCATCATTCTAGGATGGTACTCCCCTGTCTTCCATCACAATATAGTTTTTAAAGCATTGTTTAGTCTTGGTTATTTATTCATCATTCTAGGATGGTACTCCCCTGTCTTCCATCACAATCTAGTTTTTAAAGCATTGTTTAGTCTTGGTTAACTATTCATCATTCTAGGATGGTTCTCTCCTGTCTTCCATTACAATCTAGTTTTTAAAGCATTGTTTAGTCTTGGTTAACTATTCATCATTCTAGGATGGTTTTTCTCCTGTCTTCCATCACAATCTAGTTTTTAAAGCATTGTTTAGTCTTGGTTATTTATTCATCATTCTAGGATGGTTCTCCCCTGTGTTTTATTACAATATAGTTTTTAAAGCAATGTTTAGTCTTGGTTATTTATTCATCATTCTAGGATGGTACTCCCCTGTCTTCCATCACAATCTAGTTTTTAAAGCATTGTTTAGTCTTGGTTAACTATTCATTATTCTAGTATGGTACTCCCCTGTCTTCCATCACAATATAGTTTTTAAAGCAATGTTTAGTCTTGGTTAACTATTCATCATTCTAGGATGGTACTCCCCTGTCTTCCATCACAATCTAGTTTTTAAAGCATTGTTTAGTCTTGGTTAACTATTCATTATTCTAGGATGGTACTCCCCTGTCTTCCATCACAATATAGTTTTTAAAGCATTGTTTAGTCTTGGTTAACTATTCATCATTCTAGGATGTATCATCACAGTCTAGTTAGTTTACTTTCTGTATATTGTTAATTGCTTGTGTTTGGGTTTCATTTTTTTCAGATTTTAAATATTATTTAATTTTTTATTCGTTGTACTCTATGGTTTCTTATTATGTTTGGCTTGTAAATCCAAGAACTGGTTTAATATAGCGAACTGGAAGCTGTTGGACTATTTTGTTTAAGGATTATTGTCACAGAAAGGGTGAAGCCCTCGAACTGGGGCACATCTTCTGTTTTTGAAAGACGTTTGGATTGCTTCACCCAGAATTGACTGATTCGATTACTGTAATGTTTGTAAATAACTGGAAACTCTCAGATGGTATCATGGGTTAATTTTTTTAGGATGTTTTCTCTGGAAGAAGGGTGGAAAAGCCCCTTATATGTTGGAAGAAGGATGGAAAAGCCCCTTATATGTTGGAAGAAGGATGGAAAAGCCCCTTATATGTTGCACATTTTTAGTTTTGTACAGACGTTTAACCTAATTTGAGAAAACAAACAAGTTGTTAATCTGTTAAATGGATCAATTATTACTTTCTACAAAATAAGTTATCCATCAGCATATAGCAACATCATTTATTATACGTTTAATAAGTTATCCATCAGCATATAGCAACATCATTCATTATATGTTTAATAAGTTAACCATTAGCATCTAACAACATTATTTATTATATGTTTAATATGTTATCCATTAGCATCTAACATTATTTATTATACGTTTAATAAGTTATCTATTAGCATCTAATGACATCATTCGTTATATGTTTAATAAGAAAGGAATATTGTTTGATCTTTTCCTATATACAGTGTTTGCTTCCTTCGCAGATAACCTCGACTTGTGTTAAAGTTTCCATATGAACATAATATATCTGGTGTAGATTTCCATAGATAGAATATCACTATCAAATATAAAGATTTTACAAGTTTCAAAGTAAACTTTTTCTAAGTCAAGATTTTCTTAACAAATCTTAAAACCTTTTTATTATTGAAGATCATAGAGTCAGATTTCAGTTATTTCTCAGGGCTGTAAATTTAAATATTAGCTGATCATCAGAACAGTTTCTGAACTGTTCTAATTACTCGTCCGAAATTTATTTCACATTTTAATTATATTTTAGAGTTGCAGAGTTAAATTATAGTTGTTTCTTGAGCCTCTATCGTGAAATTAACTTATTTATTGGAACAATTAGGTCAAATATCAGTTGTTCCTCAAGGCAGCTGTTTCAAATGTTAGCTGTCCGTCAGGAGTGTGCGACGTAATAATGGATAATGTTAGTATAGCAACGAGGGCAAAACTTGGAACGCAGCTGAAATAAATGTGAATAATACGAATACAAAATGATCAGTGCATTTGTAATAAATATTAAAATAATTTAAGGTAGAAGATTTACAGTACAGTAACAATAAATATTAACATTCTAATAGGTAAAAAACTTTACGATGCAGTTGTAATAAATATTAACATGCTAAAATATAAAAACATAATGTTAATAACTATTGATATAAAAACAAGGAAAAAATTTTACAGGAAAGCTTTAATTAATATTTAAAAGATAAAATATACAAACTGTAAAGTACATTTGTAATAAATATTAGTATGGTAAAAGGTGGAAAATTTATGATACAGTTGCAATAAATTTTAACATGACAACAAGGTAGAATCTTTCTCGTAGAGCTTTAATAAATTTATGACATAGACTCATAATGTTTTATTCAGTGTTACTTGTGAACTACAGATCTGTCACGTTGATTTATAGTTCAGTTTTGCGAGAACTTGATCTACGAATGCTGTGACAAAGTGTTTAGTTTTCTTTATTCTTATGTTCAGCGTATATCAGTTATTTCGATTTGCTATCGAAATATTTTGAAATAATTTTACTCCGAGTTTAATTAGGTTTAGGTTTTGGTATATCCGTTGCAGGAAAAGGAAAATCGTATTTTTGTTACTTGAAATTTATAAGCAGCAATGTTTTCTTTTCATCTCAATGCATCTTGTCATAACAAAAGCCTTGGGAGGACTTTTCTTATTTGCAAGGCCATAAAAAGAGCCGCACTATTGATTGAAGAACGAGTTGGGAATATAAAGTAAAACAACCAATCACAGCTTATGTTTAAAAGTACAGTTTGGGAATATAAAGTAAAACAACCAATCACAGCTTATGTTTAAAAGTACAGTTTACAACTCGACTTGTTTCATAAAAATAAGTTACACCTATTCTATATGTATGATTAGAAAGCCAAAACTATTTACAAAACCATTTATCATATACAAAAAAATATTATTATTATCTACTTTTCTGTTCACTTAAAGATAAGGGACTATAAATATTTAAACGCTAGAAACAAAATTTCTCTAACAGTTGGGAGTAGAGCACATACAGTTCTTTGTGTAGCTTTGTGCTTAAACCACAAACAAACAACGATCCTTCTCACTAATACTTGTATCATAATTTTTGACGTAATAAAGTTCACACAGATTCACATACATCTCTAATAACCTACGAAGTATCTTTTGAGGCCTGGCATGTCCAGGTGGGTTAAGGCGTTCGACTCGAAATCTGAGGGTCGCAGGTTCGAATTCCCGTCGCACCAACCATGCTCGCCCTTTCAGCCGTGGGAGCGTTAAGTGTCGGTCAGTCCCACTATTCGTTGGGAAAATAGTAGCCCAAGAGTTGGCGGTGGGTGATGATGACTAGCTGTCTTCCCTCTAGTCTTACACTGCATAATTAGGGACAGCTAGCGCAGATAGTCCTTGTGTAGCTTTGCACGAAATTCCAAAACAAAGAAATAACCAAACAGTATCTCTTGTGAGTTCACACAAATTCATACATACAACCTTATAATCCACGAAATATATATCTTATAAGAGATCACACACCCATAATAATTCACAAAGTGTGTTCTCTTAAGGTTTCAAATCAAATCTTCTTTTAACTGTTGTTCGAATGATTTCGATTCAACTTTATTAATACCGAAATCGAACACAAAGGAAGGGAAGAACTTGTCCCATAAAGATTGTTTAATGTTAAATGAATGTTTTAATGTTCATAACGTTTCGGTAGGGGATGAAAACGCCCTAAGGTGATTATAAACATCAAAACGTCTATGTAACGTCAGACACTTTTGGTGGTATAACTTTTTACCATTCGTTTGTTTTTGGGTTTTCGTAGCACAGAGGTATTTAGCTATTTTGTTTTTTTCGTCATGTTATTGGTGTAGATTCCTTTATTTAAATTATTTGTAATTTGTACTCTAAAGATCCAAATATTGATATACTTATTTGATTGTATTATCGTCTTTCTTAAATCAATAAAATTTTTAAATTTTCTGTCAGTCATTTTATTAAACCAATCTTTCAGTTAAGTCTGGGTTTCCAACTGGCAAATTGCATTTCTGGTAAACCTACCAGTTATTTGGCTAAAATTTAGGTTAAAGAAATGAAAAGCATAACCCAAAAGTTAAGGAGGAAAAATATTTTAAAATCTCCATCAAGTAAACGACTTACGTTATAAATAAGAAACCTAAACATTGTAAAACGAACCTATTGCTGCGTTACACCCGTAGTGGCTCAACAGTTGGTTCTTTCAGGTCATTTAACGTTAAAATTCTGTAAAACAAACCTATTGCTGCGTTACACCCGTAGTGGCTCAACAGTTGGTTCCTTCAGGTCATTTAACGTTAAAATTCTGTAAAAACAAACCTATTGCTGGATTACAATCATAGTGGCTCAACAGTTGGTTCTTCCAGGTCATTTAACGTTAAAATTCTGTGAAAACAAACCTATTGCTGCATTACAATCATAGTGGCTCAACAGTTGGTTCTTCCAGGTTATTTAACGTTAAAATTCTGTAAAACAGGCCTATTGCTGCATTACAATCATAGTGGCTTAACAGTTGGTTTTTCCAGGTCATTTAACGTTAAAATTCTGTAAAACAAGCCTACTGCTGCATTACAATCATAGTGGCTCAACAGTTGGTTCTTCCAGGTCATTTAACGTTAAAATTCTGTAAAAACAAACCTCTTGCTGCATTTCAATCATAGTGGCTAAACAGTTGGTTTTTCCAGGTCATTTAACGTTAAAATTCTGTAAAAAAAGCCTATTGCTGCATTACAATCATAGTGGCTCAACAATTGGTTCTTCCAGGTCATTTAACGTTAAAATTCTGTAAAACAAGCCGATTGCTGCGTTACACCCGTAGTGGCTCAACTGTTGGTTCTTTCAGGTCATTTAACGTTAAAATTCTGTAAAAACAAACCTATTGCTGGAATACAATCATAGTGGCTCAACAGTTGGTTCTTCCAGGTCATTTAACGTTAAAATTCTGTAAAACAAGCCTATTGCTGCATTACAATCATAGTGGCTCAACTGTTGGTTCTTTCAGGTCATTTAACGTTAAAATTCTGTAAAAACAAACCTATTGCTGGAATACAATCATAGTGGCTCAACAGTTGGTTCTTCCAGGTCATTTAACGTTAAAATTCTGTGAAAACAAACCTATTGCTGCATTACAATCATAGTGGCTCAACTGTTGGTTCTTTCAGGTCATTTAACGTTAAAATTCTGTAAAAACAAACCTATTGCTGGAATACAATCATAGTGGCTCAACAGTTGGTTCTTCCAGGTCATTTAACGTTAAAATTCTGTAAAACAAGCCTATTGCTGCATTTCAATCATAGTGGCTAAACAGTTGGTTTTTCCAGGTCATTTAACGTTAAAATTCTGTAAAACAAGCCGATTGCTGCGTTACACCCGTAGTGGCTCAACTGTTGGTTCTTTCAGGTCATTTAACGTTAAAATTCTGTAAAAACAAACCTATTGCTGGAATACAATCATAGTGGCTCAACAGTTGGTTCTTCCAGGTCATTTAACGTTAAAATTCTGTAAAACAAGCCTATTGCTGCATTACAATCATAGTGGCTCAACTGTTGGTTCTTTCAGGTCATTTAACGTTAAAATTCTGTAAAAACAAACCTATTGCTGGAATACAATCATAGTGGCTCAACAGTTGGTTCTTCCAGGTCATTTAACGTTAAAATTCTGTAAAAACAAACCTATTGCTGGAATACAATCATAGTGGCTCAACAGTTGGTTCTTCCAGGTCATTTAACGTTAAAATTCTGTAAAACAAGCCTATTGCTGCATTACAATCATAGTGGCTCAACTGTTGGTTCTTTCAGGTCATTTAACGTTAAAATTCTGTAAAAACAAACCTATTGCTGGAATACAATCATAGTGGCTCAACAGTTGGTTCTTCCAGGTCATTTAACGTTAAAATTCTGTGAAAACAAACCTATTGCTGCATTACAATCATAGTGGCTCAACTGTTGGTTCTTTCAGGTCATTTAACGTTAAAATTCTGTAAAAACAAACCTATTGCTGGAATACAATCATAGTGGCTCAACAGTTGGTTCTTCCAGGTCATTTAACGTTAAAATTCTGTAAAACAAGCCTATTGCTGCATTACAATCATAGTGGCTCAACTGTTTGTTCTTTCAGGTCATTTAACGTTAAAATTCTGTAAAAACAAACCTATTGCTGGAATACAATCATAGTGGCTCAACAGTTGGTTCTTCCAGGTCATTTAACGTTAAAATTCTGTAAAACAAGCCTATTGCTGCATTACAATCATAGTGGCTCAACTGTTGGTTTTTTCAGGTCATTTAACGTTAAAATTCTGTAAAAACAAACCTATTGCTGGAATACAATCATAGTGGCTCAACAGTTGGTTCTTCCAGGTCATTTAACGTTAAAATTCTGTGAAAGCAAACCTATTGCTGCATTACAATCATGGTAGCTCAACAGTTGGTTCTTCCAGGTTATTTAACGTTAAAATTCTGTAAAACAAGCCTATTGCTGCATTACAATCATAGTGGCTCAACAGTTGGTTCTTCCAGGTCATTTAACGTTAAAATTCTGTAAAACAAACCTATTGCTGCATTACACCCATAGTGGCTCAACAGTTGGTTCTTTCAGGTCATTTAACGTTAAAATTCTGTAAAAACAAACCTATTGCTGGAATACAATCATAGTGGCTCAACAGTTGGTTCTTCCAGGTCATTTAACGTTAAAATTCTGTAAAACAAACCTATTGCTGCATTACAATCATAGTGGCTCAACAGTTGGTTCTTCCAGGTTATTTAACGTTAAAATTCTGTGAAAACAAACCTATTGCTGCATTACAATCATAGTGGCTCAACAGTTGGTTCTTCCAGGTTATTTAACGTTAAAATTCTGTAAAACAGGCCTATTGCTGCATTACACACGTAGTGGCTCAACAGTTGGTTCTTCCAGGTCATTTAACGTTAAAATTCTGTAAAACAAGCCGATTACTGCATTACACTCGTAGTGGCTCAACAGTTGGTTCTTCCAGGCCATTTAACGTTAAAATTCTGTAAAAACAAGCCGATTGCTGCATTACACCCGTAGTGGCTCAACAGTTGGTTCTTCCAGGCCATTTAACGTTAACATTCTGTAAATCAAGTCTATTGCTGCATTACAATCATAGTGGCTCAACAGTTGGTTCTTCCAGGACATTTAACGTTAAAATTCTGTAAAACAAACCGTTGTATCCATATTTTCCTATTTTTTGAGGTCAGTAAATGATTTACGCTGCGCGGCGGAGCTACACGTTCCACTACTTGTGCTGATTGCCCCTCTGGCTTCAGCAACGTAACGAAATCCGCCACCGATATGATAATTCCATCAGTACGATAATAATAATAATATTCGTTGTAAAGTTTGCCTGTTTTCGGCTATCGTACATAGCTCTAGTTACAGAACATTCAAAAGTCGTGTACTTGAATTTTTAATAGCTTTGTAATTCTGCATAATCTGACTTGTTTCATTAAATAATAAAATAACAAATATCACAAGCGGCGTTTTTACTACGAAATGTGCTTTACTTCGATAATATTTTGTTGTTTGTTTGTTTGAGTTTCGCGCTATCATACACGATGGTTATCTGCGCTGGCTATCTCTAAATTAGCAGGGTAAGGCTAGAGGAAAGGCAGCTAGTCATCGTTACTAACTACTAACTCCTTTACCAACGAAGAGTGGAATTGCCTGTCACCTTTTAACACCCCCATGGCTGAAAGGGCAAGCATGTTTGATGTGACGGGAATTCGAACCCACGACTCTCAGATTACGAGTCGAGCACCCTAACCACCTGGCTATGCCGGGGCCTCATGTTTTATTGTAACAAGCATTAGTACTATGTAGATCAACATTTATCAGTCTCGTGCATTAGCATTATTTATATCAATATTTTTAGTCACGCGCACTAATTATTTAGATCACCCCTTGTTAGTCACGTGAATCAGAGTTACTTACACCATTGTTTGTTAATCACGTGCATTAGTCACAGGATCACCCTTTGTTAGTCACGTGTTTCAATTATACCACCCTTTGTTAGTCACGTGCATTAGAGTTATTTACACCATTATTTGTTAATCACGTGCATTAGATCACTCCTTTATTAACCACGTGAACGGCCTTTCCGTATATCAACCTTAGTTATAATTATCACGTTTTAAGGTGCATGACCTAAATAAAACTGTGTATACGTTAACAATGCGACGAAACACGAAACAAAGTAATTGTACACTGATGGTGCTCACGATAAACGCCATATTTTTTTCTCAATATTTTACGTCCATCACAGTTTCTCTTCACATAACACTTGAGATTAAAATGTTCAGAGAAACGTAGCGTAAAAGTTAGAAGGCTTCCTACATCTTATTGATTCTCGACTCGTATGTAAAGAAAGTTTCTTGTGGTCGTCACTTGAAAACTTAGCCTCTCTTTAAAGACTTACAAATTATACACTCCAATTCCGAGCCCATCAGCATACTTGATGGAATAAATAATTCATGAGGTGTCCGGAGGGTTAGAGATCTGATCCCCAAACAAGAGCAGACCCCTTTAACGATATACTGTTGTTCATCACGAACTAGACAAAAGATTTTTATTAGAAAGAGGAAAGAAATTAATCTCTTCTGAGGAGAGGTTCTCCAAAAACACCTCGAAAAATCTTATACGTACAACTACATGTCCTCAAACTCCAGGAAGCAGTATTGGAAAAACCACATGAAGTTTTAGCTTCATCCCAATCTAAAAACTATAGCGAAGACACCCGTTAAAATTCGAATAATATGTAAATTATCCATAATGTTTGAAACTGGGAATTAAAGTGTGGTGTCGGTGGACTCGGAGAGATTAATAAACGAAATAACAATATTGATCATGAAAACAGTCAAACATCTCCATGAATTTACAACTGGTTGACTTTAGAATAATATAAAACACAATAAGGTCACTCAGCAACAGATGCTATAGAGAACAAGTTTAACTAGACTGGTTCATCACTATCAGATGTGATATAAACAAGTTTCACTAGACTGGTTCATCACTGTCAGATGTGATATAAACAAGTTTCACTAGACTGGTTCATCACTGTCAGATGTGATATAAACAAGTTTCACTAGACTGGTTCATCACTGTCAGATGTGATATAAACAAGTTTCACTAGACTGGTTCATCACTGTCAGATGTGATATAAACAAGTTTCACTAGACTGGTTCATCACTATCAGATGTGATATAAACAAGTTTCACTAGACTGGTTCATCACTATCAGATGTGATATAAACAAGTTTCACTAGACTGGTTCATCACTATCAGATGTGATATAAACAAGTTTCACTAGACTGGTTCATCACTATCAGATGTGATATAAACAAGTTTCACTAGACTGGTTCATCACTATCAGATGTGATATAAACAAGTTTCACTAGACTGGTTCATCACTGTCAGATGTGATATAAACAAGTTTCACTAGACTGGTTCATCACTATCAGATGTGATATAAACAAGTTTCACTAGACTGGTTCATCACTGTCAGATGTGATATAAACAAGTTTCACTAGACTGGTTCATCACTGTCAGATGTGATATAAACAAGTTTCACTAGACTGGTTCATCACTATCAGATGTGATATAAACAAGTTTCACTAGACTGTTTCATCACTGTCAGATGTGATATAAACAAGTTTCACTAGACTGGTTCATCACTGTCAGATGTGATATAAACAAGTTTCACTAGATTGGTTCATCACCGTCAGATGTGACATAAACAAGTTTCACTAGACTGGTTCATCACTGTCAGATGTGACATAAACAAGTTTCACTAGACTGGTTCATCACTGTCAGATGTGACATAAACAAGTTTCACTGGACTGGTTCATCACTATCAGATGTGACATAAACAAGTTTCACTAGACTGGTTCATCACTGTCAGATGTGACATAAACAAGTTTCACTAGACTGGTTCATCACTGTCAGATGTGATATAAACAAGTTTCACTAGACTGGTTCATCACTGTCAGATGTGATATAAACAAGTTTCACTAGACTGGTTCATCACTATCAGATGTGATATAAACAAGTTTCACTAGACTGGTTCATCACTATCAGATGTGGTATAAACAAGTTTCACTAGACTGGTTCATCACTGTCAGATGTGATATAAACAAGTTTCACTAGACTGGTTCATCACTGTCAGATGTGATTTAAACAAGTTTCACTAGACTGGTTCATCACTGTCAGATGTGATTTAAACAAGTTTCATTAGACTGGTTTATCACTATCAGATGTGATTTTAAACGAGTTTCACTAGACTGGTTCATCACTATCAGATGTGATTTTAAACGAGTTTCACTGGACTGGTTCATCACTATCAGATGTGATATAAACAAGTTTCACTAGACTGGTTCATCACTGTCAGATGTGATATAAACAAGTTTCACTAGACTGGTTCATCACTGTCAGATGTGATATAAACAAGTTTCACTAGACTGGTTCATCACTGTCAGATGTGATATAAACAAGTTTCACTAGACTGGTTCATCACTGTCAGATGTGATTTTAAACGAGTTTCACTGGACTGGTTCATCACTGTCAGATGTGATTTAAACAAGTTTCACTAGACTGGTTCATCACTATCAGATTTGATATAAACAAGTTTCACTAGACTGGTTCATCACTGTCAGATGTGATATAAACAAGTTTCACTAGACTGGTTCATCACTGTCAGATGTGATATAAACAAGTTTCACTAGACTGGTTCATCACTGTCAGATGTGATATAAACAAGTTTCACTAGACTGGTTCATCACTGTCAGATGTGATTTTAAACGAGTTTCACTGGACTGGTTCATCACTGTCAAATAGGATATAAAATTACTTTTACTGGCTCGACGTTCTTAGGTTCGGTGTGATTGAAATGGACCTACCATGTTGAATTATTTGTTGGTTATCAAACTTTCTGGAAAATAGAAAATGTAAAATACATGGTGAGGGTACCTACACTGAGTCATTTACTGCACAGGCGGGTGTTCACCAATGAGGGGCATTTACTCCTATTATGTATATCATATATGTAAGAATATGCCCCTGAAAGACACAAACTCACTATTTTCATTACGATTCGCGGACTGTGTAGATGTGGGAAAGTGCCTCACCCCAATTTATAGCAGCTAGAAATCTTCAGTCACTACTAAACTATATAACGGAATACTGTTAAAGTAAGGAATTGAAATAAGTGTTCCAAAACTAAACTAGCAGCATTCTCACAACAAAGAATAATCATGAAAATTATTTATTAATGGAACACTTCTCCAAACCACAACATTACCAACATTTCTAGACCTAACCTAGAATTCTAAATTAACGTAGGTTAAACATATTAGCAATGTTCGAACAAAAATGTTGGTACAAATAAATATTGCAATAATTTTAACGGGCAAAAATCATTGAACCATATAAGATAATAATGTTAAAATATACAAAACATACGAAGGTCTTATCACAGAACTTGCATGCTCGGCATGTATTAATTTAGCTCATAAATATTTAAATGTATTACTAACAATACAAGCTTCGTTATTTACAACAAAGTACTATGTAACACATCAGCCTACAAAGTACTATGTAACACATCATCCTACAAAGTACTATGTAACACATCAGCCTACAGAGTACTATGTAACACATCATCCTACAAAGTACTATGTAACACATCATCCTACAAAGTACTATGTAACACATCATCCTACAAAGTACTATGTAACACATCATCCTACAAAGTACTATGTAACACATCAGCCTACAAAGTACTATGTAACACATCATCCTACAAAGTACTATGTAACACATCATCCTACAAAGTACTATGTAACACATCATCCTACAAAGTACTATGTAACACATCATCCTACAAAGTACTATGTAACACATCATCATACAAAGTACTATGTAACACATCATCCTACAAAGTACTATGTAACACATCAGCCTACAAAGTACTATGTAACACATCATCATACAAAGTACTATGTAACACATCAGCCTACATAGTACTATATAACACATCATCCTACATAGTACTATATAACACATCATCCTACAAAGTACTATGTAACACATCATCCTACAAATTATTTTGTAACACATCATCCTACAAAGTACTATGTAACACATCATCCTACAAAGTACTATATAACACATCATCCTACAAAGTACTATGTAACACATCATCCTACAAAGTACTATGTAACACATCAGCCTACAAAGTACTATGTAACACATCATCCTACAAAGTACTATGTAACACATCATCTTACAAAGTACTATGTAACACATCATCCTACAAAGTACTATGTAACACATCATCCTACAAAGTACTATGTAACACATCATCCTACAAAGTACTATGTAACACATCATCCTACAAAGTACTATGTAACACATCATCATACAAAGTACTATGTAACACATCATCCTACAAAGTACTATGTAACACATCAGCCTACAAAGTACTATGTAACACATCATCATACAAAGTACTATGTAACACATCAGCCTACATAGTACTATATAACACATCATCCTACATAGTACTATATAACACATCATCCTACAAAGTACTATGTAACACATCATCCTACAAATTATTTTGTAACACATCATCCTACAAAGTACTATGTAACACATCATCCTACAAAGTACTATATAACACATCATCCTACAAAGTACTATGTAACACATCATCCTACAAAGTACTATGTAACACATCATTCTACAAAGTACTATGTAACACATCAGCCTACAAAGTACTGTGTAACACATCAGCCTACAAAGTACTATGTAACACATCATCCTACAAAGTACTATGTAACACATCATCCTACAAAGTACTATGTAACACATGAGCCTACAAAGTACTATGTAACACATCATCCTACAAAGTACTATGTAACACATCATCCTACAAAGTACTATGTAACACATCATCCAGATTCATGGACAACTTGACAAATGTACAAACTATCGCAGATTTTACGTGATTCTCTAAATTATTGTTTGAGAAATAGGCATAAAAACGACCTACTGTGCGATGTTTATCGCTACTCCATACGTGATGTAAATAGACTTAAGTACCCCTCGTCAGTTAACATATATTTTAGAAATAAAGGATTAATCAGGCCACCTAACGCTAGACAGAACAACCTACATTAGTTTAAAACTAAACATTTAAAAAGTTATTTGTGTAAAATGTTCTAATATTAGGATTAGAACTAGTGATATGTGTGTGATACATACTGAACTGTTCGTGAAGTATAAGATTATGTAATATGGACCTTAGCCACGTTACATCCAACACACGAACGTATCTACTAATACCTACATGGACATTGTCTATATCTGGACATAAATTCAACAGTAATCATGTAACATAATACAGGAAAGATGAAGAGGTCAATTAATCTGACCTTTTCAGACCTTTAGGAACTAAATGTTGACAAAGAAAACGAAGTAGAAAGAATAGAATAAATTACACCGGATTGGTTCAGCACTGAGATGTAATATAGAATAAACTTCATTAATCTGGTTCAGCACTGAGATGTAATATGGAATAAACTTCATTAATCTGGTTCAGCACTGAGATGTAATATAGAATAAACTTCATTAATCTGGTTCAGCACTGAGATGTAATATAGAATAAACTTCATTAATCTGGTTCAGCACTGAGATGTAATATGGAATAAACTTCATTAATCTGGTTCAGCACTGAGATGTAATATAGAATAAACTTCATTAATCTGGTTCAGCACTGAGATGTAATATAGAATAAACTTCATTAATCTGGTTCAGCACTGAGATGTAATATGGAATAAACTTCATTAATCTGGTTCAGCACTGAGATGTAATATGGAATAAACTTCATTAATCTGGTTCAGCACTGAGATGTAATATGGAATAAACTTCATTAATCTGGTTCAGCACTGAGATGTAATATGAAATAAACTTCATTAATCTGGTTCAGCACTGAGATGTAATATAGAATAAACTTCATTAATCTGGTTCAGCACTGAGATGTAATATAGAATAAACTTCATTAATCTGGTTCAGCACTGAGATGTAATATGGAATAAACTTCATTAATCTGGTTCAGCACTGAGATGTAATATGGAATAAACTTCATTAATCTGGTTCAGCACTGAGATGTAATATGGAATAAACTTCATTAATCTGGTTCAGCACTGAGATGTAATATGAAATAAACTTCATTAATCTGGTTCAGCACTGAGATGTAATATGGAATAAACTTCATTAATCTGGTTCAGCACTGAGATGTAATATGGAATAAACTTCATTAATCTGGTTCAGCACTGAGATGTAATATAGAATAAACTTCATTAATCTGGTTCAGCACTCTCATGAGTAATATAAAATCAATTTCACTGGACTGGTTCAGCATTATCAGATGTGACATAGAACAAATTTCACTGGACTGGTTCAACACTATCAGATGAAATATAAAATTAATTTAACTGGGCTCGTTCAGCACTATCAGATGTAACATGGAACAAATTTTACTGGACTGGTTCAGCACTATCAGGTGTAACATGGAACAAATTTCACTGGACTGGTTCAACACTATCAGATGAAATATAAAATTAATTTAACTGGGCTCGTTCAGCACTATCAGATGTAACATTGAACAAATTTTACTGGACTGGTTCAGCGCTATCAGATGTAACATTGAACAAATTTCACTGGACTGGTTCAGGAGTATCAGATGTGATATAAAACAAGTTTTTCGAACTGAATATTACACCAGCCAACAACAAACACGTATTCTGCTACTAGAAGAAACACAGATGTTCCCTAGTAATTTTACAATTACCTTCGCCTCTGTTTTTTCGAGTTATGATAGATTTATTGAAAATTTTCCTATGCATTTTGAAAATAATAACCTTTTATGTAATAACGTTATTTATCAATTTAAAAAAAATACATATAAGAATGTACAATGTGCACATTTTGATAAGTTTCTTTCATGTTCACAGCATGGGTAATAGGAATTTATGGCTTAATGTTCCAATTGTTGAAAAGTACAGCTTTCATATCAACTTTAGATTAATCAATAAAACGTCTATTTTTAAGGAAGAGACTTTATAAGTACATTAACATTTGTTCAGAAACAGAGTGTTTTGTGTGCTTTGATATATTGTCTTGGGAGAGTATTGATGATGGAATTTAGTTGGATGGAAAATATTTAGGAAGTCGTCCACCAAATTTCATCATTATTTTCAATACTGTAATGAGAAGCAATAACTCGTACGGTACAACTCATATTCCTGGAGCCAATAGATTGAACTGGCGAGAATCAAGAAGTTCCCCATGCTGCTGTGACAGAAACATGTCGCGAATCAGATCATTTAGCTGTTACTGTGTAGTCAGATGAGGTGTCACTGGAATAGAATTGCTAGATGAAGTGGATGAAAATGATTCATTGTCTGTTTTCACAAGATAATTCTTCTGTTTCTGAATTTGCTGGCTGATGTGGCACTGGAAGACCATTTTCATGAGGTACTAGTTTCATTGCAGATGCAGTATATGGATATCTAATGTATTATTCAGTTTTGTCTGAATATCCAGAAACATTAGTCATCCAATAATATCAGTCATTTCTATGGTCTTTGGACCTTCGCCATATCATTAGAACAGCAAATAATATATTTGGTTTCTTCTAATTGAGCCACTGTGACAAGCTAAATGTTCAAACTGTAAAATACACGTAGGGAATCCACTGTGTATCCTTGGCTCCAGTTTTTCCCAGAATAATGGTACTAAACTACCTTTACCTGTGTGTGGTATTTTTCATTCGTGAAATTGTAATATTTTCCATAACTATAGCAGAAAAACTATTTGGGTGATTGTTGAACGTTCGGGCTTTACTTAAACTAGAGGCAACAAACACTTTAAATTATTTTCTAAATAAATGTAAAATAATTTACATTTATAGTATTATAGTTTAAAAATTAAAAAGAAATTTGCTGAATTTGTTTATATCGCTGTTATGATTAAAGAAAAAAGATCGGACTTTGTTTTGACTGTGCTTAGAGTGAGGCGAAGTGACCAACTGAGTGAGTGAGAGGCAAATGACAGTTGACTAATTTTTTGTCTAATCGGAAGATTTCTTGAATATTCTAGCAAGCTGAGCACGTGAAGGTTTTGTGATTCACGGGCCAAGCAGATGAGCATGGGAATGAAACAAAAGTGAAGTAATTCTCTACAATTATATCAAAAACAAATAGTGTATGCGAACAATATATTTGGATTTTGACACCAATACAATGTAGTCAGTGTTTGAAGTTATCAAAAATGCATGCCTTTTACCCATTAACTTATCCAAGTAAACTTAATTATTTTTACAACATAAGTCTACTATATTGAGATGCTTGCATGGTATTTCACATAATGTTAATAGGGTATTAAGATATTACAACAACTTACAATCTAGAGGTGATGAACAAATTCTGACTACATCTGTGAAATTAGCACACCAAATCATCCAGAATAAATCGACATTTCCCCAGTTATGGTCCAGTGCTATTAGTTGTCATGTAAAACGAGTTTCACTGGGCTCACTCAGTAATATTAGATGTGATATAGAACAATAATTAAACTTTCTACTTTTTAAAACAGTTGGTTTGGATGATATGTGTTTCGTCCATAGGTAAGGGTCTTCACACAGTAAAGGTGTCTCTATTTCTTTCATAGATAAGAGTCTTCACACAGTAAAGGTGTGTCTATTTCGTTCATAGATAAAGTTCTTCACAAAATAAAGGTGTGTCTATTTCGTTCATAGATAAAGTTCTTCACAAAATAAAGGTGTGTCTATTTCGTTCATAGTCAAGGGTCTTCACACAGTAAAGGTGTGTCTATTTCGTTCATAGTTGAGGGTCTTCACACAGTAAAAGTGTGTCTATTTCGTTCATAGTTAAGGGTCTTTACACAGTAAAGGTGTGTCTATTTCGTTCATAGTTAAGGGTCTTTACACAGTAAAGGTGTGTCTATTTCGTTCATAGATAAGAGTCTTCACACGGTAAAGGTGTGTCCATTTCGTTCATAGTTAAGGGTCTTCACACAGTAAAGGTGTGTCTATTTCGTTCATAGATAAAGATCTTCACACAGTAAATATGTGTCTAATTTTTTCCAAAAATGTTTATTTTACACAAAGAAAATGATTTGCTTTAGTGTGAATGGCACTTGTAAAACAAAACTTAAAAGAATTTCGCGCAAAGCTATACGAGGGCTATCTGCGCTAGCCGTCCCTAATTTAGCAGTGCAAGATTACGAGAAAGGCATCTAGTCATCACAACCCACCGCCAACACTTGGACTCCTATTTTACAAACAAATAGTGGAATTTACTGTCATATTATAACGCCCTCACGGCTGAAAAAGGATTTGAACCCGACAATTAGCAGTGAAAGTTACACAACCACCTGACAATGCCGGGCCTAACTGAAAAGACAATAGAAAAGTGAGAGGAACCTTATCACTCACAGGCCAGAGAACCGAAATTTTTGTTTAGAATATCGAAGTGTTCTTTGTTGAACGCCACCCGAATATGCTCCATTCATATTTATTATTACTCCAAATGGCGTGTGTTTATATTTGTTTTTATTCATAGGAAAGCATGCCAATGTTTTTATTGCTCATAAGGTTTTCGTTTATGTTGTGCAAAAGCTGCATATTGCCAATTTGTGCTCAATCCATCATAAGTATCGATATCCGCGTGATTATCAGTAGTAAAAAAAAAACACAATATTCATTACAGCTGTATGAAAATTGATAAATATGACCAACAATGAATTCTAACAGTATAATAGTTACCACAGTACAAAAAGTTATAGATATGACCAACAATGAATTAGAACAGTCTAGTAGTCACCACTGTACTAAAATTGATAAATATGACCAACAATGAATTATAACAGTCTAATAGTTACCACAGTACTAAAAGTGATAGATATGACCAACAATGAATTATAACAGTCTAATAGTTACCACAGTACAAAAAGTGATAGATATGATCGACAATGAATTAGAACAGTCTAGTAGTCACCACTGTACTAAAATTGATAAATATGACCAACAATGAATTATAACAGTCTAATAGTTACCACTGTACTAAAAGTGATAGATATGACCAACAATGAATTATAATAGTCTATTAGTTACCACAGTACTAAAAGTGATAGATATGACCAACAATGGATTAGAACAGTCTAGTAGTCACCACTGTACTAAAATTGATAAATATGACCAACAATGATTATAACAGTCTAATAGTTACCACTGTACAAAAAGTGATAAATATGACCAACAATGAATTATAACAGTCTATTAGTTACAACTGTACTAAAAGTGATAGATATGACCAACAATGAATTATAACAGTCTATTAGTTACCACAGTACTAAAAGTGATAGATATGACCAACAATGGATTATAACAGTCTATTAGTTACCGCAGTACTAAAAGTGATAGATATGACCAACAATGGATTATAACAGTCTAATAGTTACCATTGTACTAAAAGTGATAGATATGACCAACAATGAATTATAACAGTCTAATAGTTACCACAGTACTAAAAGTGATAGATATGATCAATAATGAATTAGAACAGTCTAGTAGTCACCACTGTACTAAAATTGATAAATATGACCAACAATGATTATAACAGTCTAATAGTTACCACTGTACTAAAAGAGATAGATATGACCAACAATGAATTATAACAGTCTATTAGTTACCACAGTACTAAACGTGATAGATATGACCAACAATGAATTATAACAGTCTATTAGTTACCACTGTACTAAAAGTAACAAATATGACCAACAATGAATTATAACAGTCTAATAGTTACCATTGTACTAAAAGTGATAAATATGTCCAACAATGTTTTATAACAGTCTATTAGTTACCACTGTACTAAAAGTGATAGATATGTCCAACAATGGATTATAACAGTCTATTAGTTACCACAGTACTAAAAGTGATAGATATGATCAACAATGGATTATAACAGTCTAATAGTTACCACAGTACTAAAAGTGATAGATATGACCAACAATGGATTATAACAGTCTAATAGTTACCATTGTACTAAAAGTGATAAATATGTCCAACAATGTTTTATAACAGTCTATTAGTTACCACTGTACTAAAATTGATAAATATGACCAACAATGGATTATAACAGTCTATTAGTTACCACAGTACTAAAAGTGATAGATATGATCAACAATGGATTATAACAGTCTAATAGTTACCACAGTACTAAAAGTTATAGATATGACCAACAATGGATTATAACAGTCTAATAGTTACCACTGTACTAAAAGTGATAGATATGACCAACAATGGATTAGAACAGTCTAGTAGTCACCACTGTACTAAAATTGATAAATATGACCAACAATGAATTATAACAGTCTAATAGTTACCACAGTACTAAAAGTGATAGATATGACCAACAATGAATTATAACAGTCTAATAGTTACCACAGTACAAAAAGTGATAGATATGATCAACAATGAATTAGAACAGTCTAGTAGTCACCACTGTACTAAAATTGATAAATATGACCAACAATGAATTATAACAGTCTAATAGTTACCACTGTACTAAAAGTGATAGATATGACCAACAATGAATTATAATAGTCTATTAGTTACCACAGTACTAAAAGTGATAGATATGACCAACAATGGATTAGAACAGTCTAGTAGTCACCACTGTACTAAAATTGATAAATATGACCAACAATGATTACAACAGTCTAATAGTTACCACTGTACAAAAAGTGATAAATATGACCAACAATGAATTATAACAGTCTATTAGTTACAACTGTACTAAAAGTGATAGATATGACCAACAATGAATTATAACAGTCTATTAGTTACCACAGTACTAAAAGTGATAGATATGACCAACAATGGATTATAACAGTCTATTAGTTACCGCAGTACTAAAAGTGATAGATATGACCAACAATGGATTATAACAGTCTAATAGTTACCATTGTACTAAAAGTGATAGATATGACCAACAATGAATTATAACAGTCTAATAGTTACCACAGTACTAAAAGTGATAGATATGATCAATAATGAATTAGAACAGTCTAGTAGTCACCACTGTACTAAAATTGATAAATATGACCAACAATGATTATAACAGTCTAATAGTTACCACTGTACTAAAAGTGATAGATATGACCAACAATGAATTATAACAGTCTATTAGTTACCACAGTACTAAACGTGATAGATATGACCAACAATGAATTATAACAGTCTATTAGTTACCACTGTACTAAAAGTGATAGATATGACTAACAATGGATTATAACAGTCTATTAGTTACCACAGTACTAAAAGTGATAGATATGATCAACAATGGATTATAACAGTCTAATAGTTACCACAGTACTAAAAGTTATAGATATGACCAACAATGGATTATAACAGTCTAATAGTTACCACTGTACTAAAAGTGATAGATATGACCAACAATGGATTATAACAGTCTAATAGTTACCATTGTACTAAAAGTGATAAATATGTCCAACAATGTTTTATAACAGTCTGTTAGTTACCACTGTACTAAAAGTGATAGATATGTCCAACAATGGATTATAACAGTCTATTAGTTACCACAGTACTAAAAGTGATAGATATGATCAACAATGAATTAGAACAGTCTAGTAGTCACCACTGTACTAAAATTGATAAATATGACCAACAATAAATTAGAACAGTCTAGTAGTCACCACTGTACTAAAATTGATAAATATGACCAACAATGAATTATAACAGTCTAATAGTTACCACAGTACTAAAAGTGATAGATATGACCAACAATGAATTATAACAGTCTAATAGTTACCACAGTACAAAAAGTGATAGATATGATCAACAATGAATTAGAACAGTCTAGTAGTCACCACTGTACTAAAAATGATAAATATGACCAACAATGAATTATAACAGTCTAATAGTTACCACTGTACAAAAAGTGATAAATATGACCAACAATGAATTATAACAGTCTATTAGTTACAACTGTACTAAAAGTGATAGACATGACCAACAATGAATTATAACAGTCTATTAGTTACCGCAGTACTAAAAGTGATAGATATGACCAACAATGGATTATAACAGTCTAATAGTTACCATTGTACTAAAAGTGATAGATATGACCAACAATGAATTATAACAGTCTAATAGTTACCACAGTACTAAAAGTGATAGATATGATCAATAATGAATTAGAACAGTCTAGTAGTCACCACTGTACTAAAATTGATAAATATGACCAACAATGATTATAACAGTCTAATAGTTACCACTGTACTAAAATTGATAAATATGACCAACAATGGATTATAACATTTCTTTTTGCTGTATTAAATGTGTTATAGAGCTAATCGATCAATTATAACACTCGAATCATCACTAGTGTACTAAATGTTTGAAGAATAATTAGAAACGGATAATAGCTCCGTACTCTTTACTGATGTATTAGAAGTGTTGAGTGCAAATAACAATGGACGATAACGTTGTGTTTAACTTCAAAACCGTTTCACAGATATGTACGAAACCTTTTAGGAATAATAGCCAGTATCAGTTTAGAATGCAATAAATGGTTGAAAACAATAATGCTACAGACATTAACAATAAACCACCGTATGTAATAATGAAACACATTTAGAGTTAGAAATCAATAAAGAACCACCGTATGTAATAATGAAACACATTTAGAGTAAGAAATCAATAAAGAACCACTGTGTGTAATAATGAAACACATTTAGAGTAAGAAATCAATAAAGAACCACTGTGTGTAATAATGAAACACATTTAGAGTAAGAAATCAATAAAGAACCACTGTGTGTAATAATGAAACACATTTAGAGTAAGAAATCAATAAAGAACCACTGTGTGTAATAATGAAACACATTTTGAGTAAGAAATCAATAAAAAACCACTGTATGTAATAATGAAACACATTTAGAGTAAGAAATCAATAAAGAACCACTGTGTGTAATAATGAAACACATTTAGAGTAAGAAATCAATAAAGAACCACCGTATGTAATAATGAAACACATTTAGAGTAAGAAATCAATAAAGAACCACTGTGTGTAATAATGAAACACATTTAGAGTAAGAAATCAATAAAGATCCACTGTGTGTAATAATGAAACACATTTAGAGTAAGAAATCAATAAAGAACCACTGTGTGTAATAATGAAACACATTTAGAGTTAGAAATCAATAAAGAACCACTGTGTGTAATAATGAAACACATTTAGAGTAAGAAATCAATAAAGAACCACTGTGTGTAATAATGAAACACATTTAGAGTAAGAAATCAATAAAGAACCACTGTGTGTAATAATGAAACACATTTAAAGTAAGAAATCAATAAAGAACCACTGTGTGTAATAATGAAACACATTTAGAGTAAGAAATCAATAAAGAACCACCGTATGTAATAATGAAACACATTTAGAGTAAGAAATCAATAAAGAACCACTGTGTGTAATAATGAAACACATTTAGAGTAAGAAATCAATAAAGAACCACTGTGTGTAATAATGAAACACATTTAAAGTAAGAAATCAATAAAGAACCACTGTGTGTAATAATGAAACACATTTAGAGTTAGAAATCAATAAAGAACCACTGTGTGTAATAATGAAACACATTTAGAGTAAGAAATCAATAAAGAACCACTGTGTGTAATAATGAAACACATTTAAAGTAAGAAATCAATAAAGAACCACTGTGTGTAATAATGAAACATATTTAGAGTAAGAAATCAATAAAGAACCACTGTGTGTAATAATGAAACACATTTAGAGTAAGAAATCAATAAAGATCCACTGTGTGTAATAATGAAACACATTTAAAGTAAGAAATCAATAAAGAACCACTGTGTGTAATAATGAAACACATTTAGAGTTAGAAATCAATAAAGAACCACTGTGTGTAATAATGAAACACATTTAGAGTAAGAAATCAATAAAGAACCACTGTGTGTAATAATGAAACACATTTAAAGTAAGAAATCAATAAAGAACCACTGTGTGTAATAATGAAACACATTTAGAGTAAGAAATCAATAAAGAACCACTGTGTGTAATAATGAAACACATTTAGAGTTAGAAATCAATAAAGAACCACTGTGTGTAATAATGAAACACATTTAGAATAAGAAATCAATAAAGAACCACTGTGTGTAATAATGAAACACATTTAAAGTAAGAAATCAATAAAGAACCACTGTGTGTAATAATGAAACACATTTAGAGTAAGAAATCAATAAAGAACCACTGTGTGTAATAATGAAACACATTTAGAGTAAGAAATCAATAAAGATCCACTGTGTGTAATAATGAAACACATTTAAAGTAAGAAATCAATAATTAATTCCTCTTGTTTCTGTAAACTTACGTAAACAAAACAATGTTTACCTGGAGAGAAACGTCAGTGTGTTTGTTTTTACTCCAAGAAACGCCATGAACTGTTAACAACTTACCGTGATTTTTAGACAAAATTAGATGTATCTATAACAAATGAAACCAACATTTAGTACATTGAACAAATCTACCTGAAGGTGTGATATACAATAGTCAATACAAAAACAAACATCGATAACGTTTTTATTCTGACTCACTGCTTTATTATAGAAATATTTTGTTTCTGAATGAAGTATAGATATAATAAATACCTAATGAATTTTAACATTTCTCAAAGTTTTCTTCCTGTTGCCCTGTTGACTCACTATTTGAGTAAACCAAATCTCTATTTCGAGACAATGTTTTCATAATTATATCACGGGTATTAACATTTCTGAGAACATGTTATCTCCTCTTCTGTTGAGTAATTGTTTGATTAACTTATATATCATAATATCAGGTATATTCAGATCCTAACGGGATGTACCATTTCTAATTATTTTTTCTTCCTGTCCTCCTGTTGGCTAACTCCTTTAATACATTAAACTCTGGTTTCACGTTGACGTGTTAATAAGTCCTAATACATTTTAACGTTTCTAGACGTTTTCTCTCTACTCTCCTGTTGACAAACTGTTTTATTACAGTAAATCCTAGTTTGAGGATGACGTGATGGTAAGTCCGTATTGGATATTCACATTTTTAAAGTTTTCTTTCTGCTCTTCTAATGACTGACTGTTTTATTACAGTAAATCCTAGTCTAAGCATCACGAGCTGATAAGTACGTAACGGGGTTCCAACATCCTTACAGCTTTCTTTGTTCTTTTCTCTTGACTGTCAACTCTTGTTTACTAAATGTTATTTCACGATAACGTGTTAATAATAATAATATAATAATATAATAATAATAATAATAATAATAAATTTATTAAGCAATAAATTAGGCACAAAAAATCAAATAACAATATAAAACCATCAACAAAGAGTTAACTCGTCCTGTGATGGTTAAACACATAATAAAGTAAAATCAAAACTTACAAAATCAATATAAAGTTCCCAGAATATTATCATCAGTATTTAAGATCCATTGTTTTAAGTATTTCTTTTGATTAACACGATTAATAGAAGATCTTATACTATAAGGAATAAAATTATGAATACGAGGTGCCAAATAAAGATATTGAGGAAGTGTAACTGTTTTACGTGGTGTGGGTACATTAATTGGAAAAAAAGATTGAAGTCGTGTAAAATATGAAGTGACTTTAAAAGGCCTATTAAAAGAAACATGCATTGTAGATAAAGCTAAAAAATATAAATAAAGTTTATCATATGAAAGAGGGAGTTAAATTTACTGAAATCGGTATCAAGCCTATGAGTAAAAATAAGAGAGAAAACACTTTTTTTTACGTCAGTAACAATTTTAATATTTATCTATGTTGTTGTTTTTCTGCTCTTATATTCATTACTTACATGATTAAAATAAATTTATAGTTTAAAAATTACGTGTTAATAAATCCACAATGAACTATTATTCTGTTAAATAACTGAATGATTATAGTAAATCGCAGTTTCTGGAGAAAGTGTTCATACGCTAGTAAGGACGATTAACATTTTCCAAGTTTTTTATTAAATTAGTTGATAATAATACCCTGTTTGCTAGCTAGTGAATGGTGTGAATGGAACATACAGTAACATGTTTGTAACTTTTAACAGTGACCATGACATCAAGACAGGGTACAAACTTCTGGACGTCATCAGTATAGTGTGAACTGTAATTCGATGGGAAGGGGTTTATTAAAGAAATTCAAGGAACTCCAAAAGCAAAGGGAACTCATGATGTTATATATGGAAAATGTAATTCACATATCTGTACGACTTAAATGGTTCAGTATTAGTTTCAAAATTCCACCGCATAACAACAGTTGATAAGAAATGCATAAAAACAACAGCAATATTGTTGCTTATGGTAACTAAAGGTACAGGCCAAAACAAAAACAATATTGTTGCTCATGGTAACTAAAGGTACAGGCCAAAACAAAAACAATATTGTTGCTTATGGTAACTAAAGGTACAGGCCAAAACAAAAACAATATTGTTGCTCATGGTAACTAAAGGTACAGGCCAAAACAAAAACAATATTGTTGCTCATGGTAACTAAAAGTAGAAGTCAAAAGAGTATTGTTGCCCATGGCGCTACTTTGGTTCTTTGTTTTCTTTACAGAGAACTGAATTGAATTTAAAGTGATTGCTGTTGAGAACAAAATGTTCATCAGTAGTAGAAGGGGTAGCCGATCTAATAAGATTCACAGTAGTAGAAGGGGTAGCCGATCTAATAAGATTCACAGTAGTAGAAGGGGTAGCCGATCTAATAAGATTCATAATCGAGCTTACACTTCTTTCAGTGGTGAATAGAAGAATACACATGGATGATATCAAAAGTAAATGGAATAATACTTGAACTCATCTGTAAACCATCTTCACCTAACCTGTTGACAAAGTGTTCAGAACTATTCATGTATGAAGGGATTTTGTTGAAGAGAGAGTGAATCAGAGACACTAACAGAGAGAAAAGGGTGTCACGTTTAGGATCTTTGGTTAATCTGAACATTTTGGAACGCTATGTTCTAAGATTGTCTAGAATCATACAGGTAGAGTGTTGTATTATTTGAAATTTCTCTAGACATTTGTTCCCAGTTCTTTTGTTCAGTAGTTTACTAGACGTATCTTCTAGATGTATCTATTTTAACGTTTTTCTAACATCAGTGGCTGTATTTATTACAGTAAAACCTTTACACTTCTCACTCACTTTCACTAGCATAAGATCGTTCTTTTTTAACTTGTTTATAACAAACTGCTCGTTTCTTAAAAGACTGGGCTTTAGGTGATAATTCTTAAAGCTATTTATAATCCTGTTAATGTCATTTTTAAGTTTCTCAATATCATTTTCCGGAGTAACGCATGCACTGGGAGGTGTGGGTTTAGGAAAATCAAATGGTACAAAAGAAAGGCTAACATCGTTGTTAAGTCAGATATATCTATTACCGTAGGAAGAAAAATATTTTGTGAACTCTTAATTTGTGGAAGCATTGGTGAAGGTTTGAACGGGTGTTAGATTCTTGGTATGTTAATCCAAAATAACAAAATTAAAACCTTTGGAGAGCATTGAAATTCAGTCCTTGGAAAGTATTAGATTATTTAGAACTGTAGTTCCATCGATCAAACCATCATCATTGGTTTTCATTAAAGACACGATTTTTTTGACATTGGTGAATGTTAATCTTTTAAACTCGTTTTCTGTTCTCTTATTACTCTATTATTGCTTATTGGACTCAACATGGTTCCCTATGGTTGCTTCTTGGACTCAACATGGTTCCCTATGATTGCTTCTTGGACTCAACATGGTTCCCTATGGAATGCATCGAAAACTTCTATCAGATTTGTTCTCAGCAACAATTACTCCAAATTCGGTTCAGTTTTCTAGAAACAAACAAAAGGTATCGCTATGGGCAATAATATTGTTTTTTATTTTATTTTGGTCTCTATCTTTAGTTGCTATAGGCAACAGTATTGTTTTGTTTTCATCTCTATTTTTAGTTGCTATGGACAACAACATTGCTGTTGTTTTGGTCTCTTATCTTTATGTCATTCTTTAAATCATCAGTGGAATTTTGAAACTAACCTTGAACCACCTGCGTGGTACACATCTGTAGTAAATTTCTTCGGTATATATCAGGTTATATCTTAAGTAATGTCCGATTTTAGGTACAGAAAAAGAGAAAGGATTTCAAAAGCTTTTAATGTTATTTAATCAATAATGTGTGTTCCATTATTATTAATTATTTCCTGCCAACGATTCACAAGCTTCTAAATGCCACTTCTATAAAATGATTGGGGTTTGGAGGAAACGAATCTAGAGAGGTTAGTTTTGACATCTTCATGTGTTCCAAGCTCTTTTCCACCAAGATAGTTCTGCAATCTTCTGAATAGATGATAATCAGATGGGGCAAGGTCTGGAGAATAAGGAGGATGTGGAAGTTTTCTTTCAGTCTAGCTCCTCGGTCTTTACAGATGTGATCCTTGCTGTATGGGGCCGTGCATTATCCTGGTGTAAGTAACACCTTTATGACTGATCAAAGCAGGCCTCTTTTCTTTCAGTGCAATATTCAAGTGCTCTAACTGTTGAAATCTGATGTAATCATTAAATTGAGTGACCATTATCTGTGGTGCTTAACATTTTTATAATATATCCATTTTTTATCTGCAGTCACTAACATGTCCAAAAAAGGTGAGCCACGTTCACGAGAGTTGCTCTGAGGTTGGCTTCTGTGAAATCATGGTTGACCCATTTTCTAAGTTTTGATACCGTTCAAAGGTGTTGTAGATGACAGTGAACTGTTGCATTGGTTGAATTAAACTTCTGTGCTAGTTGTACAACTGTTACAGCACAATCTTTATCAAGTGCAGCCAGCAGAAAGTCACCATTAAGTTCAACAGGATGACTTGAATGTGGTGCATCACTTTAGCTGTAGTCACCTGATCTGAACTTTTTAAACCACCTTTGACATTTTCTTTCATAAAGAGTCTCCGCACCATAAACAACTTGAATGTTTCATGTAGTTTCTGCTGCATTACTGCCTTTTTTAAACTCATAAAATATTGTCTGCCTAATGTGCTCCTCAGACACGTCCATATTCATAAGGGTTCATTCAATTAACGATTTGAAAGAATTGAATTGGGCTAGTTTATTTGTCATTTTTATACACGTCCTACCATATATTTTAGTCGTTAAAGCCTTCTACAAAGACAGGAATGATGGTACACTTTTTTATTAAATTTTCTGACATACTTATGGGATGATCTGATAGAACCATGGATTCCTCTCTCTTTTAGAGTTCTTTGAAATCTTTAATAACTGACATCTTCCCTCATACTAACACGTAATGTTACGTTTGGAAGAAGTCTACACCTTTTCTTGATACCATGGTCACTATTGGAAGAACCAAACGCTTCACCACAGCATGTTCCAAACAGTATTATTACGCACTTTGATAATACCATTCACCACAGTATGTTCCAAACAGTATTATTACGCACTTTGATAATACCATTCACCACAGTATGTTCCAAACAGTATTATTACGCACTTTGATAATACAAGTTACCACTGTATGTTACAAACAGTATTATTACGCACTTTGATAATACCAGTTACCAAACAGGTTGTCATCATCGGTAAACTTACTAATAAAAATCCTCCAACACCATGGATGGTGAGACACAAGCCAGGATGAAACTACTTTTTTACATCACAATTTGCAGCTTTTACAGCAAATAAGGTTTGTTTTTAGAACAGTTACGACGTTGGGATCACTGGTGAAATCTTTGTCAAGTACAGTAAAGAACGGTTTAATATATAAATCAACAATTAATGTATTTAAATTCTAGGATTGATCATAGGTACTGATTCGTGTACACATAAGTCATTGTTGAAATTTCAACGTTGATTTAAATACTAAAACGTTCTTTAGTGTAAAAACGTGTCTACTTTATAATGATCATACCAGTCATCGAAACGTCGTACTTAAGCCTAACTTACTGTAGAAGTTCCAATGAAGTAAACTTTATCAATAGCTCAAAACGAAAGTAGTAGTTCAAAAGTTGTTCTTGCTCAATGGGTATCCGGATAGTTACATTACGAAAACAGTTTTGACTCATAATATTTTAACAAACTACAGCAAGAAACAACAACAACAACAACAAACAAATAAAGAAATCGCCATATTAAAACATTGTTTTATGGATTATGCCTTTCGTGGATAAACCTTTAACTGCTCGGCTTCATGAAACGATTAGAAGATATCATTTGAATATCCACATCTTACAAAAACACAGTTAAAACCTAAATGATATACTTACTTCAGCTTTCAATAACAACAACCCATGGAAACCAGAAAGCGTTTTGTTAAGACCAGTGGCTTAAATAAATCATGCACGCTTAACGTACACCGTCTACTAAACATGCACACAATGTTCAGGCACGTGCATATGTCAATATAGTCGTCCAATACACGATCGTTTCACAAAACACATTCGCGTTACAGCAGCTACTAACAACAAAACGCTACCATTAAACATTACATGAACTCACACGTGATAATTTACAAAACACCTTGATGGTTCAAAATTCAAGTTTGTTTGTTTCAAATTTTGCGCAAAGCTACACGAGGGCTATCCGTGCTAGCCGTCCCTAATTTAGCAGTGTAAGATCAGAGGGAAGGCAGCTAGTTATCACCGCTCACCGCTAACTCTTGAGGTACTCTTTTACCAACGAATAGTGGAATTGACTGTACCATTATAACGCCCTCACGATTGAAAGGACGAGTATGTTTGCTGTGACAATGATTCAAACTCTTAATCCTCAGATTGAGATTCGAGAGTCCTAACCAACTGGCCATGCCGGGCCTCTCAAAATTCAAAGATTTGTGACGACTTTCGTCACAGGAAATTTAAAGAATCTCCTTTGATTCAATCAAAATGCCCTTTCATTAACAAATACAATGCCAGCCACCTACAGAAGTATTATCACGTGCCAGCCCCCTACAGAAGTATTATAACGTCACGTAATATTTTTTATTTTATTTTTTTAACGTTCATTTTAAGATCTTTGACTCCGTTCGACAATAATTTTAGCACACTTCACCGTGCACCGTTCTATTATATCGTTGTAGTTTTATATTGTTTTTGGTTTCTATAAATCAAATCTGTTTTGTAACTAGTGCGGTCCACAGACCCTTGTAAAATGAGAAAGCCGAAACGTCAGGAAGAGTAAGAAAAAGGAGAAATAAGATTTATATGAAAATGTTAAACTTTTTACTGGTCTTTAAACATTTTAACCTGAAACTCGGAATCTCCGAGGTGAAGCAGATAATATAGTTGTTATCAGGATTACATGTTAGTTAAAACGTGATGGATTATTGTGCTGTTGAACAGCTGCTTGGTTACTGTAAAATTGAATTTTCAGGATCACTCGTTAATACGTTCGTAACGGAAATTAACGTTTCGCACAGCTTTGTGTTCTGTGGTTAACTGTCTACTGGTTACAATAAACCGTAGTTTCAGGATGACGCGTTGATAAGTTTGTTTTGGAGTTGTAAAGTTTCTTACATGTTATGTCGCTCATGTTGACTGTCACAATTTGATTACATTATATCCCAGTCTTAGAATAACTGTTTATAAATCCACATGGAGTTAGTCTCACCTCTAACTGTTTGTCTACAATTTACTCACAACATTGTTCACATTTAGACTAACCATGGGAAGAGGCGAGGCTTCGACAGCTACGTCACCAGCATCCCAGGAATGGACCGCCCGTTCTGGCCCTGACTACGACCGATACCAGCACCAACTGATATATCGAATAGGAATTTACGGCTGGAGAAAAAGGTGTCTATACCTCCTGGTTATCCTCCTAATGGCCGTCGTCATCATTAACTTAGCCCTCACGATCTGGATCATCAAAGTCATGGACTTTTCCATCGTAAGTATTTGACTTACACGAAATCCTTCTAAATGGAGTGATAAAGGTTCAAAATTTCTTAATAGTGAAATTCTTTTGTCTTCACATTTAACGACGACTCGGTGTTATCTTGATCTAACCGTCTACTTTTCTCGAAAACAAAGTTGAATATTATTTGGATCTAATGTAACTTGTCATCAAAGTTTCAGATCTTCATTTGTCAAAACAAATCTCGTGTTCTTATATCGTAATGAGACTCGTTTATCTTTCTCGTTATCTGGATCTGACTTGTTATAAAAGCTTTGGTTAAACCGAACCTTGCGTTTTTGTAATTTGCTTCGAAGTTTGTTTGTTTTCTTTGTAATTTTTTATTCTAAAGTCCAAATATATTAGATTTTTTTATCTATGTAATAGGTATGGTGGAGTTAAATTTGGATATACTGAATCTGTGTTTTAGATACAGAAGGTTTGTCTTTTAGACAATATTGAATTTATGTTTATGAAATACTGGTTTTTGTATTTTAACAATTTTAAGGGGTTTATGCTTTAACAGCTGTATTGGTTCTATGCTTAAAGAGTCATATTGGGTTTGTTTTTAACGGATATATTGGTTCTGTGCTTAAACAATTGTATTGGGTTTTTGTTTTAACAGATGTATCGATTCTGTGTTTAAACGGTTATATGTGGTTTGTTTTGTTAACAGTTAAACTGAAACATGTCTATTAGGATTGTATATTAATTAGTATGCCTATTTGGAGTTTAAAAGGTCTATTGATTTATTTTAACAGGTGTATTAGGTTTATATTTTAACGTGTGTATTGTGTTTTAACAAGTATACAAAAAATAAAAACCCTTTACAAACTGGCGAAGCCCAGCATGGCCGGGAGGTTAACATACTCGACTCGTAATCCGAGGGATGCGGGTTCGGATCCCCGTCACGTCAAACATGCTCTCTCAGCCGTGGGGGCGTTATAATGTGACGGTCAATCCTACTATTCGTTGGTAAAAGAGTAGCCCAAGATTTAGCGGTGAGTTGTGATGACTAGCTGCCTTGCCTCTAGTCTTACACTGCTAAATTAGGGACAGGTTAGCACAGATAGCCCTCGAGTAGCTTTGTGCGAAATTCAAAACAAACAAACTACCTCCTGAGGCAGGTATCTTAATGGAAAAGTTACAATCGAGATTTGTACAAGCATCTGGCATGTGAAATAATAAAAGAAGGGACTTATGCTAGATAGTTTAACACCTAAAGTCAATCTATAAAAAATGGTTCAATATAATTCAATTCAAGGGTTCAATTAATAAAGTTGAAATCTGCGTAAAATACAATCTAACTGAAATAATTATAACATGACATATTTGTGGACATAAGGGACCTACTGGTCCATCTTGGCAGTCCCATTATTTAAATTAAATTAAAACTATTAAATATCATTCAGGTGGTCATCAAACATTCAGTTAAACCCACTTGAATGTACTGCATTCAGAATATTATACAGTATTTAAAGCTATTACTAATATATGTATACATCAATCCATACACACATTTTTTTCCCTATGCACTCTAAATACTAGCCTTGAATTCTGTGATGCGTAAGACCCTACAAAATGTTCCACATTCTGGCTCCATGAGTTAATTAGACGTTCGACTCGCAATAGGAAGGTTGCGGGTTCGAATTCACGTTACCAAACATAATCAGGTTTTTAGCCGTAGGAGTGTTATAATGTGACGGATAATACTACCATTCGTTGATACAATAATTGGTGGTGGGTGTTGTTTATCAGCTGCTTTCTGAGAAAGAGTAACAGCTAATGCAGGTAGACCTCCCAGGAGATTTGGGCTAAAGTAAACCAAACAATTTAACTCTTTCTGGATGCATTGAAGTAACTATGAACATCAAAGTGTTTCACTATTCATCAAAGTTATATTAATTATCACTCATTTTTTGATAACTTAACAACAACCATCAACAGTTATATAGATTTATAGTTTTAGTAACCACCACTCACTATCATATATGTACGTGACCAATTATTACATAACATTACTAATCATTATCCACCACTGTATAGTTTTGTAATATGAACAAACTGAATCAAGAACCATCAGCTACTACTGTATAGCCCATCTGGTTTGGTGAAGTTGAACAACCTTGGATTACTCATTTTTTAAATCTACATGTATATTCAGTCCTTTTCTTTAAACTTTAGTTTATTCAATAAGTTAATCTCAACTACTTTTTGCGCCAGTTTGTAAAATATTCTGTTTTTATTAAATTTTGTGTAAATGTTTAAATGTTAACTTATTAAGTTTTGTGTAAATGTTTAAACGTTAACTTATTAAGTTTTGTTTAAATGTTAACTTATTAAGTTTTGTGTAAATGTTTAAACGTTAACTTATTAAGTTTTGTTTAAATGTTAACTTATTAAGTTTTGTGTAAATGTTTAAACGCTAACTTATTAAGTTTTGTGTAAATGTTTAAATGTTAACTTATTAAGTTTTGTGTAAATGTTTAAATGTTAACTTATTAAGTTTTGTGTAAATGTTTAAATATTAACTTATGAAGTTTTGTTTAAATGTTAACTTATTAAGTTTTGTGTAAATGTTTAAATGTTAACTTATTAAGTTTTGTGTAAATGTTTAAATATTAACTTATGAAGTTTTGTTTAAATGTTAACTTATTAAGTTTTGTGTAAATGTTTAAATATTAACTTATGAAGTTTTGTTTAAATATTAACTTATGAAGTTATGTGTAATAGATAATCTATCGTGAATATCACCAAAGTTTCTCTGAATGTAGCTTAATTTCATATTTGATTGTTCTTTTATTTATTGGTGATAGAAATATTCACATATGTGAAACCATATTGTCCATAATATCTATTTCCTTACACTGAGCATGTTATAAATATCATCCCAGTGTGTTCATATGCAGATATATTTTCTCAAGCACAGATCTCATGATAATATTGCATATCTTTGTTCTATTATTTATTTTTATGACCAATGCTAATTATTTTATATGCCGACGTTTTCATACTCTAATAAAGCTTGGTATTTGTAAATAAGAACATACATGTATGGTGAAGACCAGCTATTTATCCACAATGGTGAAGAAGTTGTTTGGGTTTTTTTTTCTAATGCGAACTCTCTCTTCATTGTGTTTTAGGATGGAATGGGCAGGCTAAGAGTTGTAGAAAATGGCGTCCGCTTGGAAGGAGATGCAGAGTTCCTTAACGGGCTATATGCTGCAGACATCTGTTCTAGGGAGGTTAGATCTTACACATTTCTTCATTCATAGTTTATAATCAGTTTTTAGTATTACACGTTTAACGAGTCATAATAATTTTGCTGGTTTATGTGAATACATTTTATTCAATTATATTAAATAAGCCGGTTTGTAGGAATATTCCTTAATCAGTCATATAAGTTGTTTTATATGAATACACTTTAATCAGTCATATTAAATAAGTTGTTTTACAGGAATATACTTTAATCAGTCATAATAAGTAAGTTATTTTCCAGGAATACACTTTAATCAGCCATATTAAATAAGTTATTTTCCAGGAATACACTTTAATCAGTCATAATAAATAAGTGGTTTTGAAGAAATACACTTTAATCAGTCTTAATAAATAAGTTGTTTTACAGAAATACACTTTAATCAGTCATAATAAATAAGTTGTTTCACAGAAATACACTTTAATCAGTCATAATAAATAAGTTGTTTTACAGAAATACACTTTAATCAGTCATAATAAATAAGTTGTTTTACATTAATTAAACTCAATGCTTTTATTTTACTTAATATACAGTATTATATTTAAAAAGGTGTATAGTTTTTCCGATTCTGATATATGATATGTTTTATGATTAGTGCATGTTTAACTAATTACAGATATTAATAAAGACAAACAGTTTAATATGTAAAGTCTGTAATAGCAAACAAGTCTGATTATGGAATGTGAAGTTCATTTTAAACCTCACAAATTGTTTGTTTAAGGTGTTTTCTAAGAGTCATACTTTTTCCACAATTATGTAACGGTTTTAAACAATAAAGGAACAGTTATCTCAAAAAGGAAATAAACAGGTATAGGTTCATTACAAACATAAAGTAAAATTAATATTATTTCATGTTTTTTCCTTCTTATTTTTTGACTCTTCAATGTTAACGTCTTTGTAACAATGCTTTATTATTTTTAAAAGAAGTTCCCAGTGTTCCTCTACTAAATAATAATAATCCAGTTATAATACAACATAGAAAATAACAAGAGACGATGAGCTGGAAACTGACAAACTGATCTATTTCCTTACACTGAACATCCCAGTGTGTTCGCATGACACAAAAATTGTAGGTTTAATTGTATTTGGTCCTTATGATGTGGTTTTAATTATACAACTCAACTCGGTTAGAAGTGAATATTCAGTGTTTTTATGTAAAGTTAATATTTTGATTATCTTCTTATTTCCACCCTCTATTAATAGGTCATTTTATTTGCAGAATATAGCAAATGTCACTTTTTTGTAGCGCATGATGCTATCATACAAAGATTACGTAACCAAGTATTCCAAGAAATAGTTGAGTAATAATAGTAAAATAGAACACATGCAAAAACTTCAAATAGGTTGTCAGATGTCCTCCAAAATTATAAGTCAATATGTTATTGAAGAGAACGACAACCGATGAAAACTCATGACATTTGTTGAATAAATATTAATAAGGAAAAAAATGATTCAGTTAAAAAGTTAAATAATAAAATAATAAAGCTAAAGATGTTAACTCATAAAATAATAAAGCTAGAGATGTTAACTCATAAAATAATAAGAGTTAGAGAAGTTAACATATAAAATAATAAGAAAGTTAGAGAAGTTAACTCATAAAATAATAAGAAAGTTAGAGAAGTTAACTCATAAAATAAGAAGAAAGTTAGAGAAGTTAACTCATAAAATAATAAGTTATAGAAGTTAACTCATAAAATAATAAGTTATAGAAGTTAACTCATAAAATAATAAGTAAGTTAGAGAAGTTAACTCATAAAATAATAAGAGAGTTAGAGAAGTTAACTCATAAAATAATAAGAAAGTAAGAGAAGTTAACTCATAAAATAATAAGTAAGTTAGAGAAGTTAACTCATAAAATAATAAGAGAGTTAGAGAAGTTAACTCATAAAATAATAAGTAAGTTGGAGAAGTTAACTCATAAAATAATAAGTAAGTTGGAGAAGTTAACTCATAAAATAACAAGTAATGAATACAATAAGTAATTAAATAATGGTAATGAACGAAAGAAATTGTAATTATAACTGTTTTTTGATATAAATTATCATCAAAAATTAACTTTTCAGAAAAATAAAACAAAAAGCAAAAAGATTTGCATTAAAAAACAAATATAAAACGAAAATGTTTTTAATATGAAAAATATTTGGGCAAAACAGGCCCAAGAAAAGAAATAAAGATGCACTGCATACTGTACTTAAACCGTATTTGAGAAATAAAGATGCACTGCATACTGTACTTAAACCGTATTTGAGAAATAAAGATGCACTGCATACTATACTTAAACCGTATTTGAGAAATAAAGATGCACTGCATACTATACTTAAACCGTATTTGAGAAATAAAGATGCACTGCATACTGTACTTAAACCGTATTTGAGAAATAAAGATGCACTGCATACTGCATTTAAAACGTATTTGAGAAATAAAGATGCACTGCATACTGTACTTAAACCGTATTTGAGAAATAAAGATGCACTGCATACTATACTTAAACCGTATTTGAGAAATAAAGATGCACTGCATACTGTACTTAAACCGTATTTGAGAAATAAAGATGCACTGCATACTGCAATTAAACCGTATTTGAGAAATAAAGATGTACTGAATACTATACTTAAACCGTATTTGAGAAATAAAGATGCACTGCATACTGTACTTAAACCGTATTTGAGAAATAAAGATGCACTGCATACTATACTTAAACCGTATTTGAGAAATAAAGATGCACTGCATACTATACTTAAACCGTATTTGAGAAATAAAGATGCACTGCATACTGTACTTAAACTGTATTTGAGAAATAATAATGCACTGCATACTGTACTTAAACCGTATTTGAGAAATAAAGATGCACTGCATACTGTACTTAAACCGTATTTGAGAAATAAAATGCACTGCATACTGTACTTAAACTGTATTTGAGAAATAAAGATGCACTGCATACTATACTTAAACCGTATTTGAGAAATAAAGATGCACTGCATACTGTACTTAAACTGTATTTGAGAAATAAAGATGCACTGCATACTGTACTTAAACCGTATTTGAGAAATAATAATGCACTGCATACTGTACTTAAACTGTATTTGGGAAATAAAGATGCACTGCATACTGTACTTAAACCGTATTTGAGAAATAAAGATGCACTGCATACTATACTTAAACCGTATTTGAGAAATAAAGATGCACTGCATACTGTACTTAAACCGTATTTGAGAAATAAAGATGCACTGCATACTGCACTTAAACCGTATTTGAGAAATAAAGATGCACTGCATACTGTACTTAAACCGTATTTGAGAAATAAAGATGCACTGCATACTATACTTAAACCGTATTTGAGAAATAAAGATGCACTGCATACTGTACTTAAACCGTATTTGAGAAATAAAGATGCACTGCATACTGCACTTAAACCGTATTTGAGAAATAAAGATGCACTGCATACTATACTTAAACCGTATTTGAGAAATAAAGATGCACTGCATACTGCACTTAAACCGTATTTGAGAAATAAAGATGCACTGCATACTGTACTTAAACCGTATTTGAGAAATAAAGATGCACTGCATACTGTACTTAAACCGTATTTGAGAAATAAAGATGCACTGCATACATACTTAAACCGTATTTGAGAAATAAAGATGCACTGCATACTGTACTTAAACCGTATTTGAGAAATAAAGATGCACTGCATACTGTACTTAAACCGTATTTGAGAAATAAAGATGCACTGCATATACTTAAACCGTATTTGAGAAATAAAGATGCACTGCATACTGTACTTAAACCGTATTTGAGAAATAAAGATGCACTGCATACTATACTTAAACCGTATTTGAGAAATAAAGATGCACTGCATACTGTACTTAAACCGTATTTGAGAAATAAAGATGCACTGCATACTGTACTTAAACCGTATTTGAGAAATAAAGATGCACTGCATACTGTACTTAAACCGTATTTGAGAAATAAAGATGCACTGCATACTGTACTTAAACCGTATTTGAGAAATAAAGATGCACTGCATACTATACTTAAACCGTATTTGAGAAATAAAGATGCACTGCATACTATACTTAAACCGTATTTGAGAAATAAAGATGCACTGCATACTGTACTTAAACCGTATTTGAGAAATAAAGATGCACTGCATACTGTACTTAAACCGTATTTGAGAAATAAAGATGCACTGCATACTGTACTTAAACCGTATTTGAGAAATAAAGATGCACTGCATACTGTACTTAAACCGTATTTGAGAAATAAAGATGCACTGCATACTATACTTAAACCGTATTTGAGAAATAAAGATGCACTGCATACTGTACTTAAACCGTATTTGAGAAATAAAGATGCACTGCATACTGTACTTAAACCGTATTTGAGAAATAAAGATGCACTGCATACTGCACTTAAACCGTATTTGAGAAATAAAGATGCACTGCATACTGTACTTAAACCGTATTTGAGAAATAAAGATGCACTGCATACTGTACTTAAACCGTATTTGAGAAATAAAGATGCACTGCATACTATACTTAAACCGTATTTGAGAAATAAAGATGCACTGCATACTGTACTTAAACCGTATTTGAGAAATAAAGATGCACTGCATACTGTACTTAAACCGTATTTGAGAAATAAAGATGCACTGCATACTGTACTTAAACCGTATTTGAGAAATAAAGATGCACTGCATACTATACTTAAACCGTATTTGAGAAATAAAGATGCACTGCATACTGTACTTAAACCGTATTTGAGAAATAAAGATGCACTGCATACTATACTTAAACCGTATTTGAGAAATAAAGATGCACTGCATACTGTACTTAAACCGTATTTGAGAAATAAAGATGCACTGCATACTATACTTAAACCGTATTTGAGAAATAAAGATGCACTGCATACTGTACTTAAACCGTATTTGAGAAATAAAGATGCACTGCATACTGTACTTAAACCGTATTTGAGAAATAAAGATGCACTGCATACTGTACTTAAACCGTATTTGCATAGTACTTAAAATAAAGATGCACTGCATACTATACTTAAACCGTATTTGAGAAATAAAGATGCACTGCATACTGTACTTAAACCGTATTTGAGAAATAAAGATGCACTGCATACTATACTTAAACCGTATTTGAGAAATAAAGATGCACTGCATACTATACTTAAACCGTATTTGAGAAATAAAGATGCACTGCATACTATACTTACTTAAACCGTATTTGAGAAATAAAGATGCACTGCATACTGCATACTGTACTTAAACCGTATTTGAGAAATAAAGATGCACTGCATACTGTACTTAAACCGTATTTGAGAAATAAAGATGCACTGCATACTGTACTTAAACCGTATTTGAGAAATAAAGATGCACTGCATACTGTACTTAAACCGTATTTGAGAAATAAAGATGCACTGCATACTGTACTTAAACCGTATTTGAGAAATAAAGATGCACTGCATACTGTACTTAAACCGTATTTGAGAAATAAAGATGCACTGCATACTGTACTTAAACCGTATTTGAGAAATAAAGATGCACTGCATACTATACTTAAACCGTATTTGAGAAATAAAGATGCACTGCATACTGTACTTAAACCGTATTTGAGAAATAAAGATGCACTGCATACTGTACTTAAACCGTATTTGAGAAATAAAGATGCACTGCATACTATACTTAAACCGTATTTGAGAAATAAAGATGCACTGCATACTGTACTTAAACCGTATTTGAGAAATAAAGATGCACTGCATACTGTACTTAAACCGTATTTGAGAAATAAAGATGCACTGCATACTGTACTTAAACCGTATTTGAGAAATAAAGATGCACTGCATACTGTACTTAAACCGTATTTGAGAAATAAAGATGCACTGCATACTATACTTAAACCGTATTTGAGAAATAAAGATGCACTGCATACTGTACTTAAACCGTATTTGAGAAATAAAGATGCACTGCATACTGTACTTAAACCGTATTTGAGAAATAAAGATGCACTGCATACTGTACTTAAACCGTATTTGAGAAATAAAGATGCACTGCATACTGTACTTAAACCGTATTTGAGAAATAAAGATGCACTGCATACTGTACTTAAACCGTATTTGAGAAATAAAGATGCACTGCATACTGTACTTAAACCGTATTTGAGAAATAAAGATGCACTGCATACTGTACTTAAACCGTATTTGAGAAATAAAGATGCACTGCATACTGTACTTAAACCGTATTTGAGAAATAAAGATGCACTGCATACTGTACTTAAACCGTATTTGAGAAATAAAGATGCACTGCATACTGTACTTAAACCGTATTTGAGAAATAAAGATGCACTGCATACTGCACTTAAACCGTATTTGAGAAATAAAGATGCACTGCATACTATACTTAAACCGTATTTGAGAAATAAAGATGCACTGCATACTGTACTTAAACCGTATTTGAGAAATAAAGATGCACTGCATACTGTACTTAAACCGTATTTGAGAAATAAAGATGCACTGCATACTGTACTTAAACCGTATTTGAGAAATAAATGATGCACTGCATATACTTAAACCGTATTTGAGAAATAAAGATGCACTGCATACTGTACTTAAACCGTATTTGAGAAATAAAGATGCACTGCATACTGCACTGCATACTTAAACCGTATTTGAGAAATAAAGATGCACTGCATACTGTACTTAAACCGTATTTGAGAAATAAAGATGCACTGCATACTGTACTTAAACCGTATTTGAGAAATAAAGATGCACTGCATACTGTACTTAAACCGTATTTGAGAAATAAAGATGCACTGCATACTGTACTTAAACCGTATTTGAGAAATAAAGATGCACTGCATACTGAAATACTTAAACCGTATTTGAGAAATAAAGATGCACTGCATACTGTACTTAAACCGTATTTGAGAAATAAAGATGCACTGCATACTATACTTAAACCGTATTTGAGAAATAAAGATGCACTGCATACTGTACTTAAACCGTATTTGAGAAATAAAGATGCACTGCATACTATACTTAAACCGTATTTGAGAAATAAAGATGCACTGCATACTGTACTTAAACCGTATTTGAGAAATAAAGATGCACTGCATACTATACTTAAACCGTATTTGAGAAATAAAGATGCACTGCATACTGTACTTAAACCGTATTTGAGAAATAAAGATGCACTGCATACTGTACTTAAACCGTATTTGAGAAATAAAGATGCACTGCATACTGTACTTAAACCGTATTTGAGAAATAAAGATGCACTGCATACTGTACTTAAACCGTATTTGAGAAATAAAGATGCACTGCATACTGTACTTAAACCGTATTTGAGAAATAAAAACTGCATACTGTACTTAAACCGTATTTGAGAAATAAAGATGCACTGCATACTGTACTTAAACCGTATTTGAGAAATAAAGATGCACTGCATATACTTAAACCGTATTTGAGAAATAAAGATGCACTGCATACTGTACTTAAACCGTATTTGAGAAATAAAGATGCACTGCATACTGTACTTAAACCGTATTTGAGAAATAAAGATGCACTGCATACTGTACTTAAACCGTATTTGAGAAATAAAGATGCACTGCATACTGTACTTAAACCGTATTTGAGAAATAAAGATGCACTGCATACTGTACTTAAACCGTATTTGAGAAATAAAGATGCACTGCATACTGTACTTAAACCGTATTTGAGAAATAAAGATGCACTGCATACTGTACTTAAACCGTATTTGAGAAATAAAGATGCACTGCATACTGTACTTAAACCGTATTTGAGAAATAAAGATGCACTGCATACTGTACTTAAACCGTATTTGAGAAATAAAGATGCACTGCATACTGTACTTAAACCGTATTTGAGAAATAAAGATGCACTGCATACTGTACTTAAACCGTATTTGAGAAATAAAGATGCACTGCATACTGTACTTAAACCGTATTTGAGAAATAAAGATGCACTGCATACTGTACTTAAACCGTATTTGAGAAATAAAGATGCACTGCATACTACTGTACTTAAACCGTATTTGAGAAATAAAGATGCACTGCATACTGTACTTAAACCGTATTTGAGAAATAAAGATGCACTGCATACTTAAACCGTATTTGAAAAATAAAGATGCATTACATACTATACTTAAACCGTATTTGAGAAATAAAGATGCACTGAATACTATACTTAAACCGTATTTGAGAAATAAAGATGCACTGCATACTATACTTAAACCGTATTTGAGAAATAAAGATGCACTGCATACTATACTTAAACCGTATTTGAGAAATAAAGATGCACTGCATACTGTACTTAAACCGTATTTGAGAAATAAAGATGCACTGCATACTGTACTTAAACCGTATTTGAGAAATAAAGATGCACTGCATACTGTACTTAAACCGTATTTGAGAAATAAAGATGCACTGCATACTGTACTTAAACCGTATTTGAGAAATAAAGATGCACTGCATACTGTACTTAAACCGTATTTGAGAAATAAAGATGCACTGCATACTGTACTTAAACCGTATTTGAGAAATAAAGATGCACTGCATACTGTACTTAAACCGTATTTGAGAAATAAAGATGCACTGCATACTGTACTTAAACCGTATTTGAGAAATAAAGATGCACTGCATACTGTACTTAAACCGTATTTGAGAAATAAAGATGCACTGCATACTGTACTTAAACCGTATTTGAGAAATAAAGATGCACTGCATACTGTACTTAAACCGTATTTGAGAAATAAAGATGCACTGCATACTGTACTTAAACCGTATTTGAGAAATAAAGATGCACTGCATACTATACTTAAACCGTATTTGAGAAATAAAGATGCACTGCATACTATACTTAAACCGTATTTGAGAAATAAAGATGCACTGCATACTGTACTTAAACCGTATTTGAGAAATAAAGATGCACTGCATACTGTACTTAAACCGTATTTGAGAAATAAAGATGCACTGCATACTGTACTTAAACCGTATTTGAGAAATAAAGATGCACTGCATACTGTACTTAAACCGTATTTGAGAAATAAAGATGCACTGCATACTGTACTTAAACCGTATTTGAGAAATAAAGATGCACTGCATACTGTACTTAAACCGTATTTGAGAAATAAAGATGCACTGCATACTGTACTTAAACCGTATTTGAGAAATAAAGATGCACTGCATACTGTACTTAAACCGTATTTGAGAAATAAAGATGCACTGCATACTGTACTTAAACCGTATTTGAGAAATAAAGATGCACTGCATACTGTACTTAAACCGTATTTGAGAAATAAAGATGCACTGCATACTATACTTAAACCGTATTTGAGAAATAAAGATGCACTGCATACTGTACTTAAACCGCATACTGTACTTAAACCGTATTTGAGAAATAAAGATGCACTGCATACTTACTTAAACCGTATTTGAGAAATAAAGATGCACTGCATACTGTACTTAAACCGTATTTGAGAAATAAAGATGCACTGCATACTGTACTTAAACCGTATTTGAGAAATAAAGATGCACTGCATACTGTACTTAAACCGTATTTGAGAAATAAAGATGCACTGCATACTGTACTTAAACCGTATTTGAGAAATAAAGATGCACTGCATACTGTACTTAAACCGTATTTGAGAAATAAAGATGCACTGCATACTGTACTTAAACCGTATTTGAGAAATAAAGATGCACTGCATACTGTACTTAAACCGTATTTGAGAAATAAAGATGCACTGCATACTGTACTTAAACCGTATTTGAGAAATAAAGATGCACTGCATACTGTACTTAAACCGTATTTGAGAAATAAAGATGCACTGCATACTGTACTTAAACCGTATTTGAGAAATAAAGATGCACTGCATACTGTACTTAAACCGTATTTGAGAAATAAAGATGCACTGCATATACTTAAACCGTATTTGAGAAATAAAATGCACTGCATATACTTAAACCGTATTTGAGAAATAAAGATGCACTGCATACTGTACTTAAACCGTATTTGAGAAATAAAGATGCACTGCATACTATACTTAAACCGTATTTGAGAAATAAAGATGCACTGCATACTGTACTTAAACCGTATTTGAGAAATAAAGATGCACTGCATACTATACTTAAACCGTATTTGAGAAATAAAGATGCACTGCATACTGTACTTAAACCGTATTTGAGAAATAAAGATGCACTGCATACTGTACTTAAACCGTATTTGAGAAATAAAGATGCACTGCATACTGTACTTAAACCGTATTTGAGAAATAAAGATGCACTGCATACTGTACTTAAACCGTATTTGAGAAATAAAGATGCACTGCATACTGTACTTAAACCGTATTTGAGAAATAAAGATGCACTGCATACTATACTTAAACCGTATTTGAGAAATAAAGATGCACTGCATACTGTACTTAAACCGTATTTGAGAAATAAAGATGCACTGCATACTGTACTTAAACCGTATTTGAGAAATAAAGATGCACTGCATACTGCATACTTAAACCGTATTTGAGAAATAAAGATGCACTGCATACTGTACTTAAACCGTGAGAAATAAAGATGCACTGCATACTGTACTTAAACCGTATTTGAGAAATAAAGATGCACTGCATACTGTACTTAAACCGTATTTGAGAAATAAAGATGTATTTACTTAAAGAAATAAAGATGCACTGCATACTGTACTTAAACCGTATTTGAGAAATAAAGATGCACTGCATACTGTACTTAAACCGTATTTGAGAAATAAAGATGCACTGCATACTGTACTTAAACCGTATTTGAGAAATAAAGATGCACTGCATACTGTACTTAAACCGTATTTGAGAAATAAAGATGCACTGCATACTGTACTTAAACCGTATTTGAGAAATAAAGATGCACTGCATACTATACTTAAACCGTATTTGAGAAATAAAGATGCACTGCATACTGTAAACTTAAACCGTACTTAAACCGTATTTGAGAAATAAAGATGCACTGCATACTGTACTTAAACCGTATTTGAGAAATAAAGATGCACTGCATACTGTACTTAAACCGTATTTGAGAAATAAAGATGCACTGCATACTGTACTTAAACCGTATTTGAGAAATAAAGATGCACTGCATACTGTACTTAAACCGTATTTGAGAAATAAAGATGCACTGCATACTGTACTTAAACCGTATTTGAGAAATAAAGATGCACTGCATACTGTACTTAAACCGTATTTGAGAAATAAAGATGCACTGCATACTGTACTTAAACCGTATTTGAGAAATAAAGATGCACTGCATACTGTACTTAAACCGTATTTGAGAAATAAAGATGCACTGCATACTGTACTTAAACCGTATTTGAGAAATAAAGATGCACTGCATACTGTACTTAAACCGTATTTGAGAAATAAAGATGCACTGCATACTATACTTAAACCGTATTTGAGAAATAAAGATGCACTGCATACTGTACTTAAACCGTATTTGAGAAATAAAGCATGCACTGCTTAAACCGTATTTGAGAAATAAAGATACATACTGTACTTAAACCGTATTTGAGAAATAAAGATGCACTGCATATACTTAAACCGTATTTGAGAAATAAAGATGCACTGCATACTGTACTTAAACCGTATTTGAGAAATAAAGATGCACTGCATACTATACTTAAACCGTATTTGAGAAATAAAGATGCACTGCATACTGTACTTAAACCGTATTTGAGAAATAAAGATGCACTGCATACTGTACTTAAACCGTATTTGAGAAATAAAGATGCACTGCATACTGTACTTAAACCGTATTTGAGAAATAAAGATGCACTGCATACTGTACTTAAACCGTATTTGAGAAATAAAGATGCACTGCATACTGTACTTAAACCGTATTTGAGAAATAAAGATGCACTGCATACTGTACTTAAACCGTATTTGAGAAATAAAGATGCACTGCATACTGTACTTAAACCGTATTTGAGAAATAAAGATTGAGTACTTAAAATTTAAAGATGCACTGCATACTGTACTTAAACCGTATTTGAGAAATAAAGATGCACTGCATACTGTACTTAAACCGTATTTGAGAAATAAAGATGCACTGCATACTGTACTTAAACCGTATTTGAGAAATAAAGATGCACTGCATACTGTACTTAAACCGTATTTGAGAAATAAAGATGCACTGCATACTGTACTTAAACCGTATTTGAGAAATAAAGATGCACTGCATACTGTACTTAAACCGTATTTGAGAAATAAAGATGCACTGCATACTGTACTTAAACCGTATTTGAGAAATAAAGATGCACTGCATACTGTACTTAAACCGTATTTGAGAAATAAAGATGCACTGCATACTGTACTTAAACCGTATTTGAGAAATAAAGATGCACTGCATACTGTACTTAAACCGTATTTGAGAAATAAAGATGCACTGCATATACTTAAACCGTATTTGAGAAATAAAGATGCACTGCATACTGTACTTAAACCGTATTTGAGAAATAAAGATGCACTGCATACTGTACTGTACTTAAACCGTATTTGAGAAATAAAGATGCACTGCATACTGTACTTAAACCGTATTTGAGAAATAAAGATGCACTGCATACTATACTTAAACCGTATTTGAGAAATAAAGATGCACTGCATACTGTACTTAAACCGTATTTGAGAAATAAAGATGCACTGCATACTGTACTTAAACCGTATTTGAGAAATAAAGATGCACTGCATACTGTACTTAAACCGTATTTGAGAAATAAAGATGCACTGCATACTGTACTTAAACCGTATTTGAGAAATAAAGATGCACTGCATACTGTACTTAAACCGTATTTGAGAAATAAAGATGCACTGCATACTGTACTTAAACCGTATTTGAGAAATAAAGATGCACTGCATACTGTACTTAAACCGTATTTGAGAAATAAAGATGCACTGCATACTGTACTTAAACCGTATTTGAGAAACCGTATTTGAGAAAAAGATGCACTGCATACTGTACTTAAACCGTATTTGAGAAATAAAGATGCACTGCATACTGTACTTAAACCGTATTTGAGAAATAAAGATGCACTGCATACGTACTTAAACCGTATTTGAGAAATAAAGATGCACTGCATACTGTACTTAAACCGTATTTGAGAAATAAAGATGCACTGCATACTGTACTTAAACCGTATTTGAGAAATAAAGATGCACTGCATACTGTACGTATTTGAGAAATAAAGATGCACTGCATACTGTACTTAAACCGTATTTGAGAAATAAAGATGCACTGCATACTGTACTTAAACCGTATTTGAGAAATAAAGATGCACTGCATACTGTACTTAAACCGTATTTGAGAAATAAAGATGCACTGCATACTGTACTTAAACCGTATTTGAGAAATAAAGATGCACTGCATACTATACTTAAACCGTATTTGAGAAATAAAGATGCACTGCATACTGTACTTAAACCGTATTTGAGAAATAAAGATGCACTGCATACTGTACTTAAACCGTATTTGAGAAATAAAGATGCACTGATGCTTAAACGTATTTGAAATAAAGATGCACTGCATACTTAAACCGTATTTGAGAAATAAAGATGCACTGCATACTGTACTTAAACCGTATTTGAGAAATAAAGATGCACTGCATACTGTACTTAAACCGTATTTGAGAAATAAAGATGCACTGCATACTGTACTTAAACCGTATTTGAGAAATAAAGATGCACTGCATACTATACTTAAACCGTATTTGAGAAATAAAGATGCACTGCATACTGTACTTAAACCGTATTTGAAATAAAGATGCACTGCATACTGTACTTAAACCGTATTTGAGAAATAAAGATGCACTGTATACTGTACTTAAAATTTGAGAAATAAAGATGCACTGCATACTGTACTTAAACCGTATTTGAGAAATAAAGATGCACTGTATACTTAAACCGTATTTGAGAAATAAAGATGCACTGCATACTGTACTTAAACCGTATTTGAGAAATAAAGATGCACTGCATACTATACTTAAACCGTATTTGAGAAATAAAGATGCACTGCATACTGTACTTAAACCGTATTTGAGAAATAAAGATGCACTGCATACTGTACTTAAACCGTATTTGAGAAATAAAGATGCACTGCATACTGTACTTAAACCGTATTTGAGAAATAAAGATGCACTGCATACTGTACTTAAACCGTATTTGAGAAATAAAGATGCACTGCATACTGTACTTAAACCGTATTTGAGAAATAAAGATGCACTGCATACTGTACTTAAACCGTATTTGAGAAATAAAGATGCACTGCATACTGTACTTAAACCGTATTTGAGAAATAAAGATGCACTGCATACTACTTAAACCGTATTTGAGAAATAAAGATGCACTGCATACTATACTTAAACCGTATTTGAGAAATAAAGATGCACTGCATACTGTACTTAAACCGTATTTGAGAAATAAAGATGCACTGCATACTGTACTTAAACCGTATTTGAGAAATAAAGATGCACTGCATACTGTACTTAAACCGTATTTGAGAAATAAAGATGCACTGCATACTGTATACTTAAACCGTATTTGAGAAATAAAGATGCACTGCATACTGTACTTAAACCGTATTTGAGAAATAAAGATGCACTGCATACTGTACTTAAACCGTATTTGAGAAATAAAGATGCACTGCATACTGTACTTAAACCGTATTTGAGAAATAAAGATGCACTGCATACTGTACTTAAACCGTATTTGAGAAATAAAGATGCACTGCATACTGTACTTAAACCGTATTTGAGAAATAAAGATGCACTGCATACTGTACTTAAACCGTATTTGAGAAATAAAGATGCACTGCATACTGTACTTAAACCGTATTTGAGAAATAAAGATGCACTGCATACTGTACTTAAACCGTATTTGAGAAATAAAGATGCACTGCATACTGTACTTAAACCGTATTTGAGAAATAAAGATGCACTGCATACTGTACTTAAACCGTATTTGAGAAATAAAGATGCACTGCATACTGTACTTAAACCGTATTTGAGAAATAAAGATGCACTGCATACTGTACTTAAACCGTATTTGAGAAATAAAGATGCACTGCATACTGTACTTAAACCGTATTTGAGAAATAAAGATGCACTGCATACTGTACTTAAACCGTATTTGAGAAATAAAGATGCACTGCATACTGTACTTAAACCGTATGTGAAAAATAAAGATGCACTGCATACTATACTTAAACCGTATTTGAGAAATAAAGATGCACTGCATACTGTACTTAAACCGTATTTGAGAAATAAAGATGCACTGCATACTGTACTTAAACCGTATTTGAGAAATAAAGATGCACTGCATACTAAAGATACTTAAACCGTATTTGAGAAATAAAGATGCACTGCATACTGTACTTAAACCGTATTTGAGAAATAAAGATGCACTGCATACTGTACTTAAACCGTATTTGAGAAATAAAGATGCACTGCATACTGTACTTAAACCGTATTTGAGAAATAAAGATGCACTGCATACTGTACTTAAACCGTATTTGAGAAATAAAGATGCACTGCATACTGTACTTAAACCGTATTTGAGAAATAAAGATGCACTGCATACTGTACTTAAACCGTATTTGAGAAATAAAGATGCACTGCATACTGTACTTAAACCGTATTTGAGAAATAAAGATGCACTGCATACTGTACTTAAACCGTATTTGAGAAATAAAGATGCACTGCATACTGTACTTAAACCGTATTTGAGAAATAAAGATGCACTGCATACTGTACTTAAACCGTATTTGAGAAATAAAGATGCACTGCATACTGTACTTAAACCGTATTTGAGAAATAAAGATGCACTGCATACTGTACTTAAACCGTATTTGAGAAATAAAGATGCACTGCATACTGTACTTAAACCGTATTTGAGAAATAAAGATGCACTGCATACTGTACTTAAACCGTATTTGAGAAATAAAGATGCACTGCATACTGTACTTAAACCGTATTTGAGAAATAAAGATGCACTGCATACTGTACTTAAACCGTATTTGAGAAATAAAGATGCACTGCATACTGTACTTAAACCGTATTTGAGAAATAAAGATGCACTGCATACTGTACTTAAACCGTATTTGAGAAATAAAGATGCACTGCATACTGTACTTAAACCGTATTTGAGAAATAAAGATGCACTGCATACTACTTAAACCGTATTTGAGAAATAAAGATGCACTGCATATTTAAACCGTATTTGAGAAATAAAGATGCACTGCATACTACTTAAACCGTATTTGAGAAATAAAGATGCACTGCATACTGTACTTAAACCGTATTTGAGAAATAAAGATGCACTGCATACTGTACTTAAACCGTATTTGAGAAATAAAGATGCACTGCATACTGTACTTAAACCGTATTTGAGAAATAAAGATGCACTGCATACTGTACTTAAACCGTATTTGAGAAATAAAGATGCACTGCATACTGTACTTAAACCGTATTTGAGAAATAAAGATGCACTGCATACTGTACTTAAACCGTATTTGAGAAATAAAGATGCACTGCATACTGTACTTAAACCGTATTTGAGAAATAAAGATGCACTGCATACTGTACTTAAACCGTATTTGAGAAATAAAGATGCACTGCATACTACTACTTAAACCGTATTTGAGAAATAAAGATGCACTGCATACTGCATACTATACTTAAACCGTATTTGAGAAATAAAGATGCACTGCATACTGTACTTAAACCGTATTTGAGAAATAAAGATGCACTGCATACTGTACTTAAACCGTATTTGAGAAATAAAGATGCACTGCATACTGTACTTAAACCGTATTTGAGAAATAAAGATGCACTGCATACTGTACTTAAACCGTATTTGAGAAATAAAGATGCACTGCATACTGTACTTAAACCGTATTTGAGAAATAAAGATGCACTGCATACTGTACTTAAACCGTATTTGAGAAATAAAGATGCACTGCATACTGTACTTAAACCGTATTTGAGAAATAAAGATGCACTGCATACTGTACTTAAACCGTATTTGAGAAATAAAGATGCACTGCATACTGTACTTAAACCGTATTTGAGAAATAAAGATGCACTGCATACTGTACTTAAACCGTATTTGAGAAATAAAGATGCACTGCATACTACTTAAACCGTATTTGAGAAAAATGCACTGCATACTATACTTAAACCGTATTTGAGAAATAAAGATGCACTGCATACTATACTTAAACCGTATTTGAGAAATAAAGATGCACTGCATACTGTACTTAAACCGTATTTGAGAAATAAAGATGCACTGCATACTGTACTTAAACCGTATTTGAGAAATAAAGATGCACTGCATACTGTAATTAAACCGTATTTGAGAAATAAAGATGCACTGCATAAACTATTTACTTAAACCGTATTTGAGAAATAAAGATGCACTGCATACTATACTTAAACCGTATTTGAGAAATAAAGATGCACTGCATACTGTACTTAAACCGTATTTGAGAAATAAAGATGCACTGCATACTATACTTAAACCGTATTTGAGAAATAAAGATGCACTGCATACTGTACTTAAACCGTATTTGAGAAATAAAGATGCACTGCATACTGTACTTAAACCGTATTTGAGAAATAAAGATGCACTGCATACTGTACTTAAACCGTATTTGAGAAATAAAGATGCACTGCATACTGTACTTAAACCGTATTTGAGAAATAAAGATGCACTGCATACTGTACTTAAACCGTATTTGAGAAATAAAGATGCACTGCATACTGTACTTAAACCGTATTTGAGAAATAAAGATGCACTGCATACTGTACTTAAACCGTATTTGAGAAATAAAGATGCACTGCATACTGTACTTAAACCGTATTTGAGAAATAAAGATGCACTGCATACTGTACTTAAACCGTATTTGAGAAATAAAGATGCACTGCATACTGTACTTAAACCGTATTTGAGAAATAAAGATGCACTGCATACTGTACTTAAACCGTATTTGAGAAATAAAGATGCACTGCATACTGTACTTAAACCGTATTTGAGAAATAAAGATGCACTGCATACTGTACTTAAACCGTATTTGAGAAATAAAAGATGCACTGCATACTGTACTTAAACCGTATTTGAGAAATAAAGATGCACTGCATACTATACTTAAACCGTATTTGAGAAATAAAGATGCACTGCATACTGTACTTAAACCGTATTTGAGAAATAAAGATGCACTGCATACTGTACTTAAACCGTATTTGAGAAATAAAGATGCACTGCATACTGTACTTAAACCGTATTTGAGAAATAAAGATGCACTGCATACTGTACTTAAACCGTATTTGAGAAATAAAGATGCACTGCATACTGTACTTAAACCGTATTTGAGAAATAAAGATGCACTGCATACTGTACTTAAACCGTATTTGAGAAATAAAGATGCACTGCATACTGTACTTAAACCGTATTTGAGAAATAAAGATGCACTGCATACTGTACTTAAACCGTATTTGAGAAATAAAGATGCACTGCATACTGTACTTAAACCGTATTTGAGAAATAAAGATGCACTGCATACTGTACTTAAACCGTATTTGAGAAATAAAGATGCACTGCATACTGTACTTAAACCGTATTTGAGAAATAAAGATGCACTGCATACTGTACTTAAACCGTATTTGAGAAATAAAGATGCACTGCATACTGTACTTAAACCGTATTTGAGAAATAAAGATGCACTGCATACTATACTTAAACCGTATTTGAGAAATAAAGATGCACTGCATACTGTAATTAAACCGTATTTGAGAAATAAAGATGCACTGCATAATTTACTTAAACCGTATTTGAGAAATAAAGATGCACTGCATACTGTACTTAAACAGTATTTGAGAAATAAAGATGCACTGCATACTGTACTTAAACCGTATTTGAGAAATAAAGATGCACTGCATACTGTACTTAAACCGTATTTGAGAAATAAAGATGCACTGCATACTGTACTTAAACCGTATTTGAGAAATAAAGATGCACTGCATACTGTACTTAAACCGTATTTGAGAAATAAAGATGCACTGCATACTGTACTTAAACCGTATTTGAGAAATAAAGATGCACTGCATACTATACTTAAACCGTATTTGAGAAATAAAGATGCACTGCATACTGTACTTAAACCGTATTTGAGAAATAAAGATGCACTGCATACTGTACTTAAACCGTATTTGAGAAATAAAGATGCACTGCATACTACTTAAACCGTACTTAAACCGTATTTGAGAAATAAAGATGCACTGCATACTATACTTAAACCGTATTTGAGAAATAAAGATGCACTGCATACTGTACTTAAACCGTATTTGAGAAATAAAGATGCACTGCATACTGTACTTAAACCGTATTTGAGAAATAAAGATGCACTGCATACTGTACTTAAACCGTATTTGAGAAATAAAGATGCACTGCATACTGTACTTAAACCGTATTTGAGAAATAAAGATGCACTGCATACTGTACTTAAACCGTATTTGAGAAATAAAGATGCACTGCATACTGTACTTAAACCGTATTTGAGAAATAAAGATGCACTGCATACTGTACTTAAACCGTATTTGAGAAATAAAGATGCACTGCATACTGTACTTAAACCGTATTTGAGAAATAAAGATGCACTGCATACTGTACTTAAACCGTATTTGAGAAATAAAGATGCACTGCATACTGTACTTAAACCGTATTTGAGAAATAAAGATGCACTGCATACTGTACTTAAACCGTATTTGAGAAATAAAGATGCACTGCATACTGTACTTAAACCGTATTTGAGAAATAAAGATGCACTGCATACTGTACTTAAACCGTATTTGAGAAATAAAGATGCACTGCATACTGTACTTAAACCGTATTTGAGAAATAAAGATGCACTGCATACTGTACTTAAACCGTATTTGAGAAATAAAGATGCACTGCATACTGTACTTAAACCGTATTTGAGAAATAAAGATGCACTGCATACTATACTTAAACCGTATTTGAGAAATAAAGATGCACTGCATACTGTACTTAAACCGTATTTGAGAAATAAAGATGCACTGCATACTGTACTTAAACCGTATTTGAGAAATAAAGATGCACTGCATACTGTACTTAAACCGTATTTGAGAAATAAAGATGCACTGCATACTGTACTTAAACCGTATTTGAGAAATAAAGATGCACTGCATACTGTACTTAAACCGTATTTGAGAAATAAAGATGCACTGCATACTGTACTTAAACCGTATTTGAGAAATAAAGATGCACTGCATACTGTACTTAAACCGTATTTGAGAAATAAAGATGCACTGCATACTGTACTTAAACCGTATTTGAGAAATAAAGATGCACTGCATACTGTACTTAAACCGTATTTGAGAAATAAAGATGCACTGCATACTGTACTTAAACCGTATTTGAGAAATAAAGATGCACTGCATACTATACTTAAACCGTATTTGAGAAATAAAGATGCACTGCATACTGTACTTAAACCGTATTTGAGAAATAAAGATGCACTGCATACTATACTTAAACCGTATTTGAGAAATAAAGATGCACTGCATACTGTACTTAAACCGTATTTGAGAAATAAAGATGCACTGCATACTGTACTTAAACCGTATTTGAGAAATAAAGATGCACTGCATACTGTACTTAAACCGTATTTATTTGCATAGTACTTAAACCGTATTTGAGAAATAAAGATGCACTGCATACTGTACTTAAACCGTATTTGAGAAATAAAGATGCACTGCATACTGTACTTAAACCGTATTTGAGAAATAAAGATGCACTGCATACTGTACTTAAACCGTATTTGAGAAATAAAGATGCACTGCATACTATACTTAAACCGTATTTGAGAAATAAAGATGCACTGCATACCGTATTTGAGAAATAAAGATGCACTGCATACTTAAACCGTATTTGAGAAATAAAGATGCACTGCATACTGTACTTAAACCGTATTTGAGAAATAAAGATGCACTGCATACTGTACTTAAACCGTATTTGAGAAATAAAGATGCACTGCATACTGTACTTAAACCGTATTTGAGAAATAAAGATGCACTGCATACTGTACTTAAACCGTATTTGAGAAATAAAGATGCACTGCATACTGTACTTAAACCGTATTTGAGAAATAAAGATGCACTGCATACTGTACTTAAACCGTATTTGAGAAATAAAGATGCACTGCATACTGTACTTAAACCGTATTTGAGAAATAAAGATGCACTGCATACTGTACTTAAACCGTATTTGAGAAATAAAGATGCACTGCATACTGTACTTAAACCGTATTTGAGAAATAAAGATATTTGCATACTATACTTAAACCGTATTTGAGAAATAAAGATGCACTGCATACTGTACTTAAACCGTATTTGAGAAATAAAGATGCACTGCATACTTAAACCGTATTTGAGAAATAAAGATGCACTGCATATTTGTATTTGAAATAAAGATGCACTGCATACTGTACTTAAACCGTATTTGAGAAATAAAGATGCACTGCATACTGTACTTAAACCGTATTTGAGAAATAAAGATGCACTGCATACTGTACTTAAACCGTATTTGAGAAATAAAGATGCACTGCATACTGTACTTAAACCGTATTTGAGAAATAAAGATGCACTGCATACTATACTTAAACCGTATTTGAGAAATAAAGATGCACTGCATACTGTACTTAAACCGTATTTGAGAAATAAAGATGCACTGCTGCATAAACCGTATTTGAGAAATAAAGATGCACTGCATACCGTATTTGAGAAATAAAGATGCACTGCATACTGTACTTAAACCGTATTTGAGAAATAAAGATGCACTGCATACTGTACTTAAACCGTATTTGAGAAATAAAGATGCACTGCATACTGTACTTAAACCGTATTTGAGAAATAAAGATGCACTGCATACTGTACTTAAACCGTATTTGAGAAATAAAGATGCACTGCATACTGTACTTAAACCGTATTTGAGAAATAAAGATGCACTGCATACTATTTGAGAAATAAAATGCACTGTATTTGAGAAATAAAGATGCACTGCATACTATACTTAAACCGTATTTGAGAAATAAAGATGCACTGCATACTATACTTAAACCGTATTTGAGAAATAAAGATGCACTGCATACTGTACTTAAACCGTATTTGAGAAATAAAGATGCACTGCATACTGTACTTAAACCGTATTTGAGAAATAAAGATGCACTGCATACTGTACTTAAACCGTATTTGAGAAATAAAGATGCACTGCATACTGTACTTAAACCGTATTTGAGAAATAAAGATGCACTGCATACTGTACTTAAACCGTATTTGAGAAATAAAGATGCACTGCATACTGTACTTAAACCGTATTTGAGAAATAAAGATGCACTGCATACTATACTTAAACCGTATTTGAGAAATAAAGATGCACTGCATACTGTACTTAAACCGTATTTGAGAAATAAAGATGCACTGCATACTGTACTTAAACCGTATTTGAGAAATAAAGATGCACTGCATACTGTACTTAAACCGTATTTGAGAAATAAAGATGCACTGCATACTGTACTTAAACCGTATTTGAGAAATAAAGATGCACTGCATACTGTACTTAAACCGTATTTGAGAAATAAAGATGCACTGCATACTGTACTTAAACCGTATTTGAGAAATAAAGATGCACTGCATACTGTACTTAAACCGTATTTGAGAAATAAAGATGCACTGCATACTGTACTTAAACCGTATGTGAAAAATAAAGATGCATTACATACTATACTTAAACCGTATTTGAGAAATAAAGATGCACTGAATACTATACTTAAACCGTATTTGAGAAAAAAAATGCACTGCATACTATACTTAAACCGTATTTGAGAAATAAAGATGCACTGCATACTGTACTTAAACCGTATTTGAGAAATAAAGATGCACTGCATACTGTACTTAAACCGTATTTGAGAAATAAAGATGCACTGCATACTGTACTTAAACCGTATTTGAGAAATAAAGATGCACTGCATACTGTACTTAAACCGTATTTGAGAAATAAAGATGCACTGCATACTGTACTTAAACCGTATTTGAGAAATAAAGATGCACTGCATACTGTACTTAAACCGTATTTGAGAAATAAAGATGCACTGCATACTGTACTTAAACCGTATTTGAGAAATAAAGATGCACTGCATACTGTACTTAAACCGTATTTGAGAAATAAAGATGCACTGCATACTGTACTTAAACCGTATTTGAGAAATAAAGATGCACTGCATACTGTACTTAAACCGTATTTGAGAAATAAAGATGCACTGCATACTGTACTTAAACCGTATTTGAGAAATAAAGATGCACTGCATACTGTACTTAAACCGTATTTGAGAAATAAAGATGCACTGCATACTGTACTTAAACCGTATTTGAGAAATAAAGATGCACTGCATACTGTACTTAAACCGTATTTGAGAAATAAAGATGCACTGCATACTGTACTTAAACCGTATTTGAGAAATAAAGATGCACTGCATACTGTACTTAAACCGTATTTGAGAAATAAAGATGCACTGCATACTACTTAAACCGTATTTGAGAAATAAAGATTAAAAACGTATTTGAGAAATAAAGATGCACTGCATACTGTACTTAAACCGTATTTGAGAAATAAAGATGCACTGCATACTACTTAAACCGTATTTGAGAAATAAAGATGCACTGCATACTGTACTTAAACCGTATTTGAGAAATAAAGATGCACTGCATACTATACTTAAACCGTATTTGAGAAATAAAGATGCACTGCATACTATACTTAAACCGTATTTGAGAAAAAAAATGCACTGCATACTATTTACTTAAACCGTATTTGAGAAATAAAGATGCACTGCATACTGTACTTAAACCGTATTTGAGAAATAAAGATGCACTGCATACTGTACTTAAACCGTATTTGAGAAATAAAGATGCACTGCATACTGTACTTAAACCGTATTTGAGAAATAAAGATGCACTGCATACTGTACTTAAACCGTATTTGAGAAATAAAGATGCACTGCATACTGTACTTAAACCGTATTTGAGAAATAAAGATGCACTGCATACTGTACTTAAACCGTATTTGAGAAATAAAGATGCACTGCATACTGTACTTAAACCGTATTTGAGAAATAAAGATGCACTGCATACTGTACTTAAACCGTATTTGAGAAATAAAGATGCACTGCATACTGTACTTAAACCGTATTTGAGAAATAAAGATGCACTGCATACTGTACTTAAACCGTATTTGAGAAATAAAGATGCACTGCATACTGTACTTAAACCGTATTTGAGAAATAAAGATGCACTGCATACTGTACTTAAACCGTATGTGAAAAATAAAGATGCACTGCATACTATACTTAAACCGTATTTGAGAAATAAAGATGCACTGCATACTATACTTAAACCGTATTTGAGAAATAAAGATGCACTGCATACTATACTTAAACCGTATTTGAGAAATAAAGATGCACTGCATACTGTACTTAAACCGTATTTGAGAAATAAAGATGCACTGCATACTGTACTTAAACCGTATTTGAGAAATAAAGATGCACTGCATACTGTACTTAAACCGTATTTGAGAAATAAAGATGCACTGCATACTGTACTTAAACCGTATTTGAGAAATAAAGATGCACTGCATACTGTACTTAAACCGTATTTGAGAAATAAAGATGCACTGCATACTGTACTTAAACCGTATTTGAGAAATAAAGATGCACTGCATACTGTACTTAAACCGTATTTGAGAAATAAAGATGCACTGCATACTGTACTTAAACCGTATTTGAGAAATAAAGATGCACTGCATACTATACTTAAACCGTATTTGAGAAATAAAGATGCACTGCATACTGTACTTAAACCGTATTTGAGAAATAAAGATGCACTGCATACTGTACTTAAACCGTATTTGAGAAATAAAGATGCACTGCATACTGTAATTAAACCGTATTTGAGAAATAAAGATGCACTGCATAATTTACTTAAACCGTATTTGAGAAATAAAGATGCACTGCATACTGTACTTAAACCGTATTTGAGAAATAAAGATGCACTGCATACTGTACTTAAACCGTATTTGAGAAATAAAGATGCACTGCATACTGTACTTAAACCGTATTTGAGAAATAAAGATGCACTGCATACTTACTTAAACCGTATTTGAGAAATAAAGATGCACTGCATACTGTACTTAAACCGTATTTGAGAAATAAAGATGCACTGCATACTACTTAAACCGTATTTGAGAAATAAAGATGCACTGCATACTGTACTTAAACCGTATTTGAGAAATAAAGATGCACTGCATACTGTACTTAAACCGTATTTGAGAAATAAAGATGCACTGCATACTGTACTTAAACCGTATTTGAGAAATAAAGATGCACTGCATACTGTACTTAAACCGTATTTGAGAAATAAAGATGCACTGCATACTGTACTTAAACCGTATTTGAGAAATAAAGATGCACTGCATACTGTACTTAAACCGTATTTGAGAAATAAAGATGCACTGCATACTGTACTTAAACCGTATTTGAGAAATAAAGATGCACTGCATACTGTACTTAAACCGTATTTGAGAAATAAAGATGCACTGCATACTGTACTTAAACCGTATTTGAGAAATAAAGATGCACTGCATACTATACTTAAACCGTATTTGAGAAATAAAGATGCACTGCATACTGTACTTAAACCGTATTTGAGAAATAAAGATGCACTGCATACTGTACTTAAACCGTATTTGAGAAATAAAGATGCACTGCATACTGTACTTAAACCGTATTTGAGAAATAAAGATGCACTGCATACTGTACTTAAACCGTATTTGAGAAATAAAGATGCACTGCATACTGTACTTAAACCGTATTTGAGAAATAAAGATGCACTGCATACTGTACTTAAACCGTATTTGAGAAATAAAGATGCACTGCATACTGTACTTAAACCGTATTTGAGAAATAAAGATGCACTGCATACTGTACTTAAACCGTACTTGAGAAATAAAACCGTATTTGAGAAATAAAGATGCACTGCATACTGTACTTAAACCGTATTTGAGAAATAAAGATGCACTGCATACTGTACTTAAACCGTATTTGAGAAATAAAGATGCACTGCATACTGTACTTAAACCGTATTTGAGAAATAAAGATGCACTGCATACTGTACTTAAACCGTATTTGAGAAATAAAGATGCACTGCATACTGTACTTAAACCGTATTTGAGAAATAAAGATGCACTGCATACTATACTTAAACCGTATTTGAGAAATAAAGATGCACTGCATACTGTACTTAAACCGTATTTGAGAAATAAAGATGCACTGCATACTGTACTTAAACCGTATTTGAGAAATAAAGATGCACTGCATACTGTACTTAAACCGTATTTGAGAAATAAAGATGCACTGCATACTGTACTTAAACCGTATTTGAGAAATAAAGATGCACTGCATACTGTACTTAAACCGTATTTGAGAAATAAAGATGCACTGCATACTGTACTTAAACCGTATTTGAGAAATAAAGATGCACTGCATACTACTTACTTAAACCGTATTTGAGTAATAAAGATGCACTGCATACTATACTTAAACCGTATTTGAGAAATAAAGATGCACTGCATACTATACTTAAACCGTATTTGAGAAATAAAGATGCACTGCATACTGTACTTAAACCGTATTTGAGAAATAAAGATGCACTGCATACTATACTTAAACCGTATTTGAGAAATAAAGATGCACTGCACTGCATAAACTAAAGATGCTGCATTACTTAAACCGTATTTGAGAAATAAAGATGCACTGCATACTGTACTTAAACCGTATTTGAGAAATAAAGATGCACTGCATACTGTACTTAAACCGTATTTGAGAAATAAAGATGCACTGCATACTGTACTTAAACCGTATTTGAGAAATAAAGATGCACTGCATACTGTACTTAAACCGTATTTGAGAAATAAAGATGCACTGCATACTGTACTTAAACCGTATTTGAGAAATAAAAGATGCACTGTACTTAAACCGTATTTGAGAAATAAAGATGCACTGCATACTGTACTTAAACCGTATTTGAGAAATAAAGATGCACTGCATACTGTACTTAAACCGTATTTGAGAAATAAAGATGCACTGCATACTGTACTTAAACCGTATTTGAGAAATAAAGATGCACTGCATACTGTACTGAGAAATAAAATGCACTGTATTTGAGAAATAAAGATGCACTGCATACTGTACTTAAACCGTATTTGAGAAATAAAGATGCACTGCATACTGTACTTAAACCGTATTTGAGAAATAAAGATGCACTGCATACTGTACTTAAACCGTATTTGAGAAATAAAGATGCACTGCATACTGTACTTAAACCGTATTTGAGAAATAAAGATGCACTGCATACTGTACTTAAACCGTATTTGAGAAATAAAGATGCACTGCATACTGTACTTAAACCGTATTTGAGAAATAAAGATGCACTGCATACTGTACTTAAACCGTATTTGAGAATAAAATGATGCACTGCATACCGTATTTGAGAAATTAAGATGCACTGTATTAAACCGTATTTGAAATAAAGATGCACTGCATACTGTACTTAAACCGTATTTGAGAAATAAAGATGCACTGCATACTGTACTTAAACCGTATTTGAGAAATAAAGATGCACTGCATACTGTACTTAAACCGTATTTGAGAAATAAAGATGCACTGCATACTGTACTTAAACCGTATTTGAGAAATAAAGATGCACTGCATACTGTACTTAAACCGTATTTGAGAAATAAAGATGCACTGCATACTATACTTAAACCGTATTTGAGAAATAAAGATGCACTGCATACTATACTTAAACCGTATTTGAGAAATAAAGATGCACTGCATACTGTACTTAAACCGTATTTGAGAAATAAAGATGCACTGCATACTGTACTTAAACCGTATTTGAGAAATAAAGATGCACTGCATACTGTACTTAAACCGTATTTGAGAAATAAAGATGCACTGCATACTGTACTTAAACCGTATTTGAGAAATAAAGATGCACTGCATACTGTACTTAAACCGTATTTGAGAAATAAAGATGCACTGCATACTATACTTAAACCGTATTTGAGAAATAAAGATGCACTGCATACTGTACTTAAACCGTATTTGAGAAATAAAGATGCACTGCATACTGTACTTAAACCGTATTTGAGAAATAAAGATGCACTGCATACTATACTTAAACCGTATTTGAGAAATAAAGATGCACTGCATACTGTACTTAAACCGTATTTGAGAAATAAAGATGCACTTAAACCGTATTTGAGAACTGCATATAAACCGTATTTGAGAAATAAAGATGCACTGCATACTGTACTTAAACCGTATTTGAGAAATAAAGATGCACTGCATACTGTACTTAAACCGTATTTGAGAAATAAAGATGCACTGCATACTGTACTTAAACCGTATTTGAGAAATAAAGATGCACTGCATACTGTACTTAAACCGTATTTGAGAAATAAAGATGCACTGCATACTGTACTTAAACCGTATTTGAGAAATAAAGATGCACTGCATACTGTACTTAAACCGTATTTGAGAAATAAAGATGCACTGCATACTGTACTTAAACCGTATTTGAGAAATAAAGATGCACTGCATACTGTACTTAAACCGTATTTGAGAAATAAAGATGCACTGCATACTATACTTAAACCGTATTTGAGAAATAAAGATGCACTGCATACTGTACTTAAACCGTATTTGAGAAATAAAGATGCACTGCATACTGTACTTAAACCGTATTTGAGAAATAAAGATGCACTGCATACTGTACTTAAACCGTATTTGAGAAATAAAGATGCACTGCATACTGTACTTAAACCGTATTTGAGAAATAAAGATGCACTGCATACTGTACTTAAACCGTATTTGAGAAATAAAGATGCACTGCATACTATACTTAAACCGTATTTGAGAAATAAAGATGCACTGCATACTGTACTTAAACCGTATTTGAGAAATAAAGATGCACTGCATACTATACTTAAACCGTATTTGAGAAATAAAGATGCACTGCATACTGTACTTAAACCGTATTTGAGAAATAAAGATGCACTGCATACTGTACTTAAACCGTATTTGAGAAATAAAGATGCACTGCATACTGTACTTAAACCGTATTTGAGAAATAAAGATGCACTGCATACTGTACTTAAACCGTATTTGAGAAATAAAGATGCACTGCATACTGTACTTAAACCGTATTTGAGAAATAAAGATGCACTGCATACTATACTTAAACCGTATTTGAGAAATAAAGATGCACTGCATACTGTACTTAAACCGTATTTGAGAAATAAAGATGCACTGCATACTATACTTAAACCGTATTTGAGAAATAAAGATGCACTGCATACTGTACTTAAACCGTATTTGAGAAATAAAGATGCACTGCATACTGTACTTAAACCGTATTTGAGAAATAAAGATGCACTGCATACTGTACTTAAACCGTATTTGAGAAATAAAGATGCACTGCATACTGTACTTAAACCGTATTTGAGAAATAAAGATGCACTGCATACTGTACTTAAACCGTATTTGAGAAATAAAGATGCACTGCATACTGTACTTAAACCGTATTTGAGAAATAAAGATGCACTGCATACTGTACTTAAACCGTATTTGAGAAATAAAGATGCACTGCATACTGTACTTAAACCGTATTTGAGAAATAAAGATGCACTGCATACTGTACTTAAACCGTATTTGAGAAATAAAGATGCACTGCATACTGTACTTAAACCGTATTTGAGAAATAAAGATGCACTGCATACTGTACTTAAACCGTATTTGAGAAATAAAGATGCACTGCATACTATACTTAAACCGTATTTGAGAAATAAAGATGCACTGCATACTGTACTTAAACCGTATTTGAGAAATAAAGATGCACTGCATACTGTACTTAAACCGTATTTGAGAAATAAAGATGCACTGCATACTGTACTTAAACCGTATTTGAGAAATAAAGATGCACTGCATACTGTACTTAAACCGTATTTGAGAAATAAAGATGCACTGCATACTATACTTAAACCGTATTTGAGAAATAAAGATGCACTGCATACTGTACTTAAACCGTATTTGAGAAATAAAGATGCACTGCATACTATACTTAAACCGTATTTGAGAAATAAAGATGCACTGCATACTGTACTTAAACCGTATTTGAGAAATAAAGATGCACTGCATACTGTACTTAAACCGTATTTGAGAAATAAAGATGCACTGCATACTGTACTTAAACCGTATTTGAGAAATAAAGATGCACTGCATACTGTACTTAAACCGTATTTGAGAAATAAAGATGCACTGCATACTATACTTAAACCGTATTTGAGAAATAAAGATGCACTGCATACTGTACTTAAACCGTATTTGAGAAATAAAGATGCACTGCATACTGTACTTAAACCGTATTTGAGAAATAAAGATGCACTGCATACTGTACTTAAACCGTATTTGAGAAATAAAGATGCACTGCATACTGTACTTAAACCGTATTTGAGAAATAAAGATGCACTGCATACTATACTTAAACCGTATTTGAGAAATAAAGATGCACTGCATACTGTACTTAAACCGTATTTGAGAAATAAAGATGCACTGCATACTGTACTTAAACCGTATTTGAGAAATAAAGATGCACTGCATACTGTACTTAAACCGTATTTGAGAAATAAAGATGCACTGCATACTGTACTTAAACCGTATTTGAGAAATAAAGATGCACTGCATACTGTACTTAAACCGTATTTGAGAAATAAAGATGCACTGCATACTGTACTTAAACCGTATTTGAGAAATAAAGATGCACTGCATACTGTACTTAAACCGTATTTGAGAAATAAAGATGCACTGCATACTGTACTTAAACCGTATTTGAGAAATAAAGATGCACTGCATACTGTACTTAAACCGTATTTGAGAAATAAAGATGCACTGCATACTGTACTTAAACCGTATTTGAGAAATAAAGATGCACTGCATACTATACTTAAACCGTATTTGAGAAATAAAGATGCACTGCATACTGTACTTAAACCGTATTTGAGAAATAAAGATGCACTGCATACTGTACTTAAACCGTATTTGAGAAATAAAGATGCACTGCATACTGTACTTAAACCGTATTTGAGAAATAAAGATGCACTGCATACTGTACTTAAACCGTATTTGAGAAATAAAGATGCACTGCATACTGTACTTAAACCGTATTTGAGAAATAAAGATGCACTGCATACTGTACTTAAACCGTATTTGAGAAATAAAGATGCACTGCATACTGTACTTAAACCGTATTTGAGAAATAAAGATGCACTGCATACTGTACTTAAACCGTATTTGAGAAATAAAGATGCACTGCATACTATACTTAAACCGTATTTGAGAAATAAAGATGCACTGCATACTATACTTAAACCGTATTTGAGAAATAAAGATGCACTGCATACTGTACTTAAACCGTATTTGAGAAATAAAGATGCACTGCATACTATACTTAAACCGTATTTGAGAAATAAAGATGCACTGCATACTATACTTAAACCGTATTTGAGAAATAAAGATGCACTGCATACTGTACTTAAACCGTATTTGAGAAATAAAGATGCACTGCATACTGTACTTAAACCGTATTTGAGAAATAAAGATGCACTGCATACTGTACTTAAACCGTATTTGAGAAATAAAGATGCACTGCATACTGTACTTAAACCGTATTTGAGAAATAAAGATGCACTGCATACTGTACTTAAACCGTATTTGAGAAATAAAGATGCACTGCATACTGTACTTAAACCGTATTTGAGAAATAAAGATGCACTGCATACTGTACTTAAACCGTATTTGAGAAATAAAGATGCACTGCATACTGTACTTAAACCGTATTTGAGAAATAAAGATGCACTGCATACTGTACTTAAACCGTATTTGAGAAATAAAGATGCACTGCATACTGTACTTAAACCGTATTTGAGAAATAAAGATGCACTGCATACTGTACTTAAACCGTATTTGAGAAATAAAGATGCACTGCATACTGTACTTAAACCGTATTTGAGAAATAAAGATGCACTGCATACTGTACTTAAACCGTATTTGAGAAATAAAGATGCACTGCATACTGTACTTAAACCGTATTTGAGAAATAAAGATGCACTGCATACTATACTTAAACCGTATTTGAGAAATAAAGATGCACTGCATACTGTACTTAAACCGTATTTGAGAAATAAAGATGCACTGCATACTGTACTTAAACCGTATTTGAGAAATAAAGATGCACTGCATACTGTACTTAAACCGTATTTGAGAAATAAAGATGCACTGCATACTGTACTTAAACCGTATTTGAGAAATAAAGATGCACTGCATACTGTACTTAAACCGTATTTGAGAAATAAAGATGCACTGCATACTGCACTTAAACCGTATTTGAGAAATAAAGATGCACTGCATACTGTACTTAAACCGTATTTGAGAAATAAAGATGCACTGCATACTGTACTTAAACCGTATTTGAGAAATAAAGATGCACTGCATACTGTACTTAAACCGTATTTGAGAAATAAAGATGCACTGCATACTGTACTTAAACCGTATTTGAGAAATAAAGATGCACTGCATACTGTACTTAAACCGTATTTGAGAAATAAAGATGCACTGCATACTGTACTTAAACCGTATTTGAGAAATAAAGATGCACTGCATACTGTACTTAAACCGTATTTGAGAAATAAAGATGCACTGCATACTGTACTTAAACCGTATTTGAGAAATAAAGATGCACTGCATACTGCATACTTAAACCGTATTTGAGAAATAAAGATGCACTGCATACTATACTTAAACCGTATTTGAGAAATAAAGATGCACTGCATACTGTACTTAAACCGTATTTGAGAAATAAAGATGCACTGCATACTATACTTAAACCGTATTTGAGAAATAAAGATGCACTGCATACTGTACTTAAACCGTATTTGAGAAATAAAGATGCACTGCATACTGTACTTAAACCGTATTTGAGAAATAAAGATGCACTGCATACTGTACTTAAACCGTATTTGAGAAATAAAGATGCACTGCATACTGTACTTAAACCGTATTTGAGAAATAAAGATGCACTGCATACTGTACTTAAACCGTATTTGAGAAATAAAGATGCACTGCATACTGTACTTAAACCGTATTTGAGAAATAAAGATGCACTGCATACTGAGAAATAAAGATGCACTTAAACCGTATTTGAGAAATAAAGATGCACTGCATACTGTACTTAAACCGTATTTGAGAAATAAAGATGCACTGCATACTGTACTTAAACCGTATTTGAGAAATAAAGATGCACTGCATACTGTACTTAAACCGTATTTGAGAAATAAAGATGCACTGCATACTATACTTAAACCGTATTTGAGAAATAAAGATGCACTGCATACTGTACTTAAACCGTATTTGAGAAATAAAGATGCACTGCATGTACTTAAACCGTATTTGAGAAATAAAGATGCACTGCATACTGTACTTAAACCGTATTTGAGAAATAAAGATGCACTGCATACTGTACTTAAACCGTATTTGAGAAATAAAGATGCACTGCATACTGTACTTAAACCGTATTTGAGAAATAAAGATGCACTGCATACTGTACTTAAACCGTATTTGAGAAATAAAGATGCACTGCATACTGTACTTAAACCGTATTTGAGAAATAAAGATGCACTGCATACTGTACTTAAACCGTATTTGAGAAATAAAGATGCACTGCATACTGTACTTAAACCGTATTTGAGAAATAAAGATGCACTGCATACTGTACTTAAACCGTATTTGAGAAATAAAGATGCACTGCATACTGTACTTAAACCGTATTTGAGAAATAAAGATGCACTGCATACTGTACTTAAACCGTATTTGAGAAATAAAGATGCACTGCATACTATACTTAAACCGTATTTGAGAAATAAAGATGCACTGCATACTGTACTTAAACCGTATTTGAGAAATAAAGATGCACTGCATACTATACTTAAACCGTATTTGAGAAATAAAGATGCACTGCATACTGTACTTAAACCGTATTTGAGAAATAAAGATGCACTGCATACTATACTTAAACCGTATTTGAGAAATAAAGATGCACTGCATACTGTACTTAAACCGTATTTGAGAAATAAAGATGCACTGCATACTGTACTTAAACCGTATTTGAGAAATAAAGATGCACTGCATACTGTACTTAAACCGTATTTGAGAAATAAAGATGCACTGCATACTGTACTTAAACCGTATTTGAGAAATAAAGATGCACTGCATACTGTATTTTAAACCGTATTTGAGAAATAAAGATGCACTGCATACTGTACTTAAACCGTATTTGAGAAATAAAGATGCACTGCATACTGTACTTAAACCGTATTTGAGAAATAAAGATGCACTGCATACTGTACTTAAACCGTATTTGAGAAATAAAGATGCACTGCATACTGTACTTAAACCGTATTTGAGAAATTAAACCGTATTTGAGAAATAATGCACTGCATACTGTACTTAAACTGTATTTGAGAAATAAAGATGCACTGCATACTGTACTTAAACCGTATTTGAGAAATAAAGATGCACTGCATACTGTACTTAAACCGTATTTGAGAAATAAAGATGCACTGCATACTATACTTAAACCGTATTTGAGAAATAAAGATGCACTGCATACTGTACTTAAACCGTATTTGAGAAATAAAGATGCACTGCATACTGTACTTAAACCGTATTTGAGAAATAAAGATGCACTGCATACTGTACTTAAACCGTATTTGAGAAATAAAGATGCACTGCATACTGTACTTAAACCGTATTTGAGAAATAAAGATGCACTGCATACTGTACTTAAACCGTATTTGAGAAATAAAGATGCACTGCATACTGTACTTAAACCGTATTTGAGAAATAAAGATGCACTGCATACTGTACTTAAACCGTATTTGAGAAATAAAGATGCACTGCATACTGTACTTAAACCGTATTTGAGAAATAAAGATGCACTGCATACTATACTTAAACCGTATTTGAGAAATAAAGATGCACTGCATACTATACTTAAACCGTATTTGAGAAATAAAGATGCACTGCATACTGTACTTAAACCGTATTTGAGAAATAAAGATGCACTGCATACTGTACTTAAACCGTATTTGAGAAATAAAGATGCACTGCATACTGTACTTAAACCGTATTTGAGAAATAAAGATGCACTGCATACTGTACTTAAACCGTATTTGAGAAATAAAGATGCACTGCATACTGTACTTAAACCGTATTTGAGAAATAAAGATGCACTGCATACTGTACTTAAACCGTATTTGAGAAATAAAGATGCACTGCATACTGTACTTAAACCGTATTTGAGAAATAAAGATGCACTGCATACTGTACTTAAACCGTATTTGAGAAATAAAGATGCACTGCATACTGTACTTAAACCGTATTTGAGAAATAAAGATGCACTGCATATACTTAAACCGTATTTGAGAAATAAAATGCACTGCATATTTGAGAAATAAAGATGCACTGCATACTGTACTTAAACCGTATTTGAGAAATAAAGATGCACTGCATACTATACTTAAACCGTATTTGAGAAATAAAGATGCACTGCATACTATACTTAAACCGTATTTGAGAAATAAAGATGCACTGCATACTGTACTTAAACCGTATTTGAGAAATAAAGATGCACTGCATACTATACTTAAACCGTATTTGAGAAATAAAGATGCACTGCATACTGTACTTAAACCGTATTTGAGAAATAAAGATGCACTGCATACTGTACTTAAACCGTATTTGAGAAATAAAGATGCACTGCATACTGTACTTAAACCGTATTTGAGAAATAAAGATGCACTGCATACTGTACTTAAACCGTATTTGAGAAATAAAGATGCACTGCATACTGTACTTAAACCGTATTTGAGAAATAAAGATGCACTGCATACTGTACTTAAACCGTATTTGAGAAATAAAGATGCACTGCATACTATACTTAAACCGTATTTGAGAAATAAAGATGCACTGCATACTGTACTTAAACCGTATTTGAGAAATAAAGATGCACTGCATACTGTACTTAAACCGTATTTGAGAAATAAAGATGCACTGCATACTGTACTTAAACCGTATTTGAGAAATAAAGATGCACTGCATACTGTACTTAAACCGTATTTGAGAAATAAAGATGCACTGCATACTGTACTTAAACCGTATTTGAGAAATAAAGATGCACTGCATACTATACTTAAACCGTATTTGAGAAATAAAGATGCACTGCATACTGTACTTAAACCGTATTTGAGAAATAAAGATGCACTGCATACTGCATACTGTACTTAAACCGTATTTGAGAAATAAAGATGCACTGCATACTACTTACTTAAATGCACTGTATTTAAACCGTAGAAATAAAGATGCACTGCATACTGCACTTAAACCGTATTTGAGAAATAAAGATGCACTGCATACTGCACTTAAACCGTATTTGAGAAATAAAGATGCACTGCATACTGTACTTAAACCGTATTTGAGAAATAAAGATGCACTGCATACTATACTTAAACCGTATTTGAGAAAT